>NC_029791.2:51705115-51716648 GCF_000816755.2 Arachis ipaensis
TAAAGCTTCAGGCGATGTCCATTGACCTTCAGAAATTTGGAGCTAGTAGGATGACGTAGGTGGAAAACTCCGTATGGCTCTGCCTTTTCTACTCTGTAGGGGCCTTCCCATCTTGATCTCAGTTTACCTGGAATAAGCCTCAGTCTGGAGTTATAAAGAAGAACTAACTCCCCTGGTCTGAATTTTCTCCTTTTGATATGCTTGTCATGGACAGCCTTCATCTTTTCTTTGTATCTCCTGGAGTTGTCATATGCTTCTAAGTGAATATTCTCCAGTTCTGCTAGTTGTAGTTTTCTTTCAGCACCAGTTTTTTCAAGATTCATGTTGCACTCCTTCACAGCCCAGAAAGCCTTGTGTTCCACCTCTACTGGAAGGTGGCAAGCCTATCTGTATACCAGGCGGAAGGGGCTCATCCCAATGGGTGTCTTGTACGCTGTTCTATATGCCCAGAGTGCATCTTGTAGCCTGGCACTCCAGTCCTTCCTATGAGGTTTTACTATCTTTTCCAAAATACGCTTAATTTCTCTGTTAGAGACTTCTGCTTGCCCATTGGTCTGGGGATGATAGGCTGTTGCTACTTTGTGAATTATCCCATGCTTCTTTAATAATCTTGTTAGTCTCCTGTTACAAAAATGGGTGCCTTGATCACTCACGATTGCTCGTGGTGATCCAAAGCGACAGATAATATGGTTTCTAACAAAGGAAACAACAGTGTTAGCATCATCATTGCGGGTAGGAATTGCTTCCACCCATTTAGAAACATAATCTACAGTTAACAGTATATAAAAGTAACCATTAGAATTTGGAAATGGGCCCATGAAGTTAATGCCCCAAACATAAAAAATTTCACAGAAAAGCATAATCTGTTGAGGCATCTCATCCCTCTTGGATATATTACCAAACCTTTGGCATGGGGAACAAGATTTACAAAATTCAGCAGCGTCTTTAAAAAGAGTAGGCCACCAGAATCCACAGTCTAGAATTTTTCGAGCTGTTCTTTGAGGGCCAAAATGTCCTCTACTCTCAGATGAGTGGCAAGCCTCTAAAATGGACTGGAATTCTGATTGAGGCACACACCGTCTAATTACTTGATCAACACCACACCTCCATAAATATGGATCATCCCATATAAAATATTTTGACTCACTTTTCAGCTTGTGTCTTTGATGCTTAGTAAAATTTGGAGGAAAAATGCGGCTAACTAGATAATTAGCTACAGGTGCATACCAAGGAACTACTTCAGATACTGCATGTAAGCTATCAAATGGGAAATTATCATTTATAGGAGTAGAGTTATCCTTAATGTGCTCAAGGCGACTCAAGTGGTCTGCCACTAAATTTTGGTTACCACTCCTATCTTTAATTTCTAAATCAAATTCTTGTAGCAGCAGTATCCAACGTATTAGCCTTGGTTTGGATTCCTTTTTAGCTAATAAGTATTTTAGAGCTGCATGATCTGATTACACTACTACCTTAGTACCAAGTAAATAAGCTCGGAATTTATTCAGAGCAAAAACAATAGCTAGAAGCTCTTTTTCAGTAGTAGTGTAATTAGATTGAGCAGCATCTAAAGTTTTAGATGCATAAGCGATTACAAAAGGATCCTTACCTTCGCGCTGAGCCAGAGCCGCTCCTACTGCATGGTTGGAAGCATCACACATAATTTCGAATGGCTAGCTCCAGTCCGGTCCTCTTACAATTGGAGCTTGGGTCAGAGCGATCTTCAGCTTATCAAATGCCTGCATACAATCCTTACTGAACTCGAACTCAATATCTTTCTGCAGCAATATGGATAAAGGTAATGCTACCTTACTGAAGTCCTTAATGAATCTCTTGTAAAAACCTGCGTGGCCAAGGAACGAATGGACTTCCCTCACAGAGGAGGGGTAAGGTAAACTAGAAATAACATTCACCTTTGCTGGAACTACAGAAATGCCAGTATTAGACACAACATGTCCTAGTATAATTCCTTGTCTTACCATAAAGTGACATTTTTCAAAATTTAATACAAGGTTTGTACTAACACATCTATCTAACACTCTAGATAAACGGTCCAAGAAAAGGCTAAATGAGTCACCATATACGCTAAAATCCATAAAAACTTTCATACAGTTCTCAATAAGATCTGAAAAGACACTCATCTTGCATCTTTGGAAAGTAGCAGGTCCATTACACAAGCCAAAAGGCATTCTTTTATAAGCATACGTTCCAAAAGGACATGTAAAAGTGGTCTTCTCCTGACCTTCAGGAGCTATATGAATTTGAAAGTATCCTGTATAGCCATCTAAAAAACAATAATGAGATTTACCTGACAGGCGATCAAGCATCTAATCAATGAATGGCAAGGGGTAGTGATCCTTGTGAGTGGCTTGGTTGAGACGCCTATAGTCAATGCAAACTCTTCATGAATTCTGCACTCTAGTTGTCAGGAGTTCTCCATACTCATTTCTTACTGTTGTGACTCCAGACTTCTTTGGCACCACTTGTACTGAGCTGTCCCATTCACTATCTGAGATTGGGTAAATGATATCTGCTTCAAGTAGCCTGGTCACTTCCTTCTTGACAACTTCCAAGATGGTGGGATTCAATCTTCTTTGAGGCTGACGGAGAGGCTTTGCTCCTTCTTCTAAGAATATTCTGTGCTCACAAACTTGGGGGCTGATGCCTACTATATCTGCCAAGCTCCATCCAATTGCTTTCTTATGTTTTCTCAGCACACTGAGTAGTTGCTCTTCTTGTTGAGAGGTAAGTTCCTTTGCAATGATAACTGGAAACTTCTGCTTGTCCTCAAGGTAAGCATACTTGAGGTGTGGAGGGAGGGGCTTTAATTCTAATTTTTGCTCATAGCTAGGCTCTGGATCATCCGGGGCTGATGATAATGGTAAAGGGTCTTCATTGTTTTCAGAAAGTGTCTCCACGCTTGGACCTTGCTCCATGTGCTTCTCTTCCATTTCTTCTTGGTGAACTTCAGCTACAGTTTCATCAATAATGTTGCACTGGAAGATAGAATGATTGATAAACCACTATTTTATGGTTTATCTTGTGCTAATTTGAGTGGTTTTTATCAGCTTTTCACCCACTTATTCATATGATTTGCATGTTTTACATTTCCTTCCTGATCTTGTGCTATGATTGAAAACATGTTTCCTGGGCCTTTAAATTGCTAATTTTAAATCCTCTCTTATTACCATTCAATGCCGTGATATGTGTGTTAAGTGTTTTCAGAGATTACAGGGCAGGAATGACTCAAAGGATGGAAAGAAAACATGCAAAAGTGGAAGGAATACAAGAAGTTGAAGAAATTGCTAAGCTGTCCAGCCTGACCTTCTGGTACTAAATCGACCATAACTTGAGCTACAGAGGTCCAAATGACGTAGTTTCAGTTGCGTTGGAAATCTAACATCCGGAGCTTCACAAAGATATATAATTTGCCACAGCTGCTCTGATGCCAGGCGACGCGAATGCTTGGATCACGCGGACGCGTGACCTGGCAAAAATGCAATCCACGCAAACGCGTGGACGATGCCTCCGCGTCACTTTGCCGCGACCTGAACGTAACAGAAATCGCTGGGGGCAATTTCTGGGCTGTTTTTGACCCAGTTTTTGGTCCTGAAAACTCATATTAGAGGCTATAAAGTGGGGGAATGCATCCATTCAATCACACAAGAGATCTCCCATTATTCACTTTTCATAATTTAGATGTAGATTTTAGGGAGAGAGGTTCTCTCCTCTCTCTTAGGATTTAGGATTAGGATTCCTCTTAAAGGATTTAGGATTATTTCTTCTCAATTTCCAGGTTTAATGTTCCTCTTATTTATTTTCTATTTTTATTATATACCTTTAATTATTATTTATCTTTCCAATTTAGCTTATGCTACATTCATGTTATGATTTTCTTAATTAATATTATTTGAGGTATTTCAGTTTATGATCGTTTTATTCTATTTATGAATGCTTTTAATCTAATTTAGATATTTTTTTCCTTTTGCCTTTGGTTAAGTAATTGGTAACACTTAAGTTGTCAAACTCAGCAGTGGTTGAAATTGGCAAATTACTAATTGATCTAGATCGCTCTAAAGCTAGTCTTCCCACAGGGATTGACTAGGACTTGAGGATCAAGCTAATTAGTCCACTTGACTTAACTAAGTGGGATTAAAACCCAATTCTCATCACATCTGATAAGGATAACTAGGATAGAAATTCCAAATTCTTATACCTTGCCAAGAGATTTCATTATTATTAATTTATTTTTCTTGTCATTTAAATTACTTGCTCCTTATTTAAAAAACCCAAAAATTCTACCTTTTCCATAGCTAATAATAAGTCATACTTCCCTGCAATTCCTTGAGAAGACGACCCGAGGTTTGAATACTTCGATTTATAAATTTTATTGGGTTTGCTTAAGTGACAAACAAAACTTTTGTAAGAAATGAATTCTTGTCGGTCTAGAAGCTATACTTACAACGCAAATTTATTGTGAAAATTCTAGATCGCGCGAGAGTTTTGCTCTTCAAAATGGCGCCGTTGCCAGGGAATTGCAAATGTGTGCCTTATTATTGGTTATTGTAAATATTTGCTTTTTGCTTGTTTATTTGTTTTTATTTTTGCTTTTTCGTAAATTAAGAGGTTATTGGTTTTTATTTAGTTATTAAAAATTTTTCAAAACTTTGTTCTTGGTGTTCATCTTGATCTTCAAGTTGTTCTTCATGTTCATCTTGACCTTCAAGTTGTTCTTAGTTGTTTTCTTCGTTTTGATCTAAATATTTTAAGTTTGGTGTCATTTTATTGTTTTTCTCTTTCCTCATTTAACTCAAAAATATCTTTTCTCTCTATTTTAATTGAATTTTCGAAATTTGCATAAAAAAAAATTTTCAGATTTTTTTTAAAATTTTTATCTTATCTTATCTTAGTTTTAAATTTCAAAAAATTCAAATCTTTTTCAAAAATCATATCTTTTTCAAAATCTTATCTTATCTTATTTCAAAATTTAAATTTAAAAAAAAATATTTTTTTTTCAAAATTTAAATCTTTTTCAAATCTTTATCTTATATTGTTGGCTTTTTCAAAATTCAAAATTTAAAATTTAAAATTCAAATTTCAAATTTCAATAACCTTTTAATTTAAATTTGTTTTTATTTTTGTTTTTAATTTTTATTTGCTATTATGAGTTCTCACCCCCATCGCTTTAAGTTTGGTTCCAATGTTGTTGTAAGAAATGGAAACTATAATGAAAATAGGCATCAAGGTTGGAAGAATCAAAGATGGAAGGAGCCTCAAGGATTTGATCAACCCTCTTGGCAACAACCCCCTCAAATGTACTATAACCAACAACCATTCTGTGATGCATACCAAAATAATGACTATGGTGGACCCCCTTGTAGTTACCAACAAGCCCCGCCATATGCTTATGAACCATCTCCTCAACACAACTTTGAACCACCATACTCACAAGCCCCTTACCACCAAACACCACTATATGACCCTAACCTGTATCCACTACACCAACCACCATATGAACCACACCCAGAACCACCACCTCAATATTCACCATCTCCATATCCTTATCAAGAAGAACCACCTTCCTATTATGAACTCTTTCTCCAAAATAATGAACCCTCATATCCACCCCAATCTCCAATGGATGACATCATTCGTGGTCTTCTTCAAGGGTAAGCGAAGATGCAAAGGGATGTACTGGAACTCGCGACTGCCTTAACCGAGATAGTAAATAAATTAGCTTCTCAACATCTGAGCACTCAAAGTACTCCCATGGCTGCATGTAGAGAATCAAAAGAATAGCATAGCATGAAGGAGACACTAGAAATTTTGGTGGACAATGAGGAACATGGCTTTGTATTGGAACAAGTGGAGGAAGCCATAATAGTTGCAGAGGAAGAAATGGTTGAAGATTTAGGAGATGCTGAACCTCCATGGGAATCAAGAATTGTACAGGATTCCGCCGAGAAGTTTGAATTTGATGTTGAAGAGAGTGTACAACCTCCAAGGCATATCATGGTTGAAGATTTTGCAGAGGTTGATCAAGAGATGGAGATTAAAGAAGAGGAAGCACAACCTGTCATGCCCTTGGTAAGCATAAAGAAGAGTTCGATTTGGAAGAAAGCTACCAAGAGGAAGAGGTTGGAATTGAAGAAGCTCGCAAAGAGATGGAAGTTGTCAAGGAAAAGCACAAGGGAATGGAGCTTGAAATCACCTTGCCAAAGTTGTTGGAGATCTCTCCCCCAAAGCCATTACCATCCAATACAACATTCAAGTGGTTAAAATTCATATCCTTAACTTTTACTTTCCCACTTGAATATGGGCTACTTGAGACAGATGGTCATCTTAGAGCTCTTTGTGGCTTTAAGAGTAAGAGGGAGATGGTTAGTGGTTGGCAATACAATCCTAGGTTCATTATGGTAGGTAGCTCACGGCTGAATTATCATGGTTGGAAGAATACTAAATTAAATAGGTCTAGGAAGTTGTTTGGCCGCTTTAGTGAGAATTCAGATTGCTTGCCACCCGGTTGGAACAATAATGGTCAACAAGAAGACGGGTGCAAAAGCAAGGTTTGGGACCCCGGAATTCATTCTGGCAATCAACACTCTTGGGGCCTTGTCACTTGCTTTAACTTGCTTGAAGGCTTTCTGCGCCTAGTTTGGGATCTCGGAGGATACTGGAATTGCAAACATTGGTGGAGATTCCTGGATGAGTTCAAGTACAAGCCACCATAACAAAGGGCTCCCCAAATGTCCAACTTAAGGACTTTAACTAAAAGTGCTAGGTGGGAGACAACCCACCATGGTATGATCATTCCTTTTTCAACTATAATTTTATTTAGTTTTGTTTGTTTTTGAGTTTTATTTTATTTCATTGAACCTGGAATAATTCATAACATATGCATCAGCATCTGCATACTGCATTCTGCATTTTGCATATATAAATAAAAAAAATTTGCACACGACGCGGCAGCGTCGCTGACGCGTCCGCGTCACAAGTGCATTAGAAAGAAAAGAAAAGTAAACAGAAAGTCACGCGAAAGCGTGGCTGGAGGCGCGCCTTAGGCACAACCATGCCCACGCGACCGCGTCAATGACGCGTACGCGTCAATGACGCGTCCGCGTCATTCTACAAAAGAGCCTCCCATGCATCCGCGTCACCCACGCAAACGCGTGCCCCTAAAAATCGACGTAAATGGGTGTATGGCAGTAAGTTGTGATGGACTGGGCTGGCACCATGCTAGAAGCACAAGCCCTATCACGCGAACGCATGCCCACGCGTCCGCGTCATTTTTCAAAGTATGGCCATTCCCGCGATCGCATCAACCACGCTACCGCGTCACCCAGATTTTTGGCAAAATGCATTTAAAACATAGAGTTGCGCGACCGCGAGGCTGCCCTCGCGCTAATGGCACAAATCACTCCACGCGAATGCGTGACCCACGCGTCCGCATCACTTCATAGAAGCGTTATCCGCGCGAACGCGTGATCCACTCGCTCGCGTCGCCTGCGCCGCACAACTTATCCATATCAGCGCCAATTATCTTATCTTTTCTTTTCTAATCCTAATTTCTTCTATCTTTTCTTCTTTCTTCTTCCTTCTCTTACTTTCTTCTTCTTTATCTCTTCAAACTTCTCATCCCTCTTCACTTCCATTCTATTTCATTTAATTTATTTGCATACTTTCATTCATTGCATTATTTTCATTGGTGTTAGAAATTTATTTGGGTCATTATTTTCTATATTTTTGTGGATTATTAAAGGAATTGTTTGACAATTATATATTACTTTTTAAAGGGTTGCTTGCATGTTCAATTTAATACTTTCAATAGCTTATTTACCATGCTTGCTATGTGTTTGTGAAAAAGCCCGTATGGTATTGTGTACTATTTTTCGATTTCTTTCTATCTACTACTCTAAATGCTTGCTTTTCACAAAACCCTTTTTATATTTTATTACTTAAATATAATTGTTATTACAAACATGTTGTTAGTTTGAAAGACTTGGTAATCTAACTTGGACATTGAATGCTTGATCTATGCTACTCATGCCTTTACCAGCATGCCAATAAACATCTTGCATTTAATTGCCATTACATGCACTTGCTATATTTCCATTGATGAACTTTTCACATGTAGTCATGACCATGTGTTAATGTCATTCTTCTTTATTGTGCATTGATTACCACCTTTCTCGCTCTCTTCCTTGCTCTAACCCTTAGCTTTAAAAGTTACTTTCTTTTTCCTTTTTCAGGATGGCCACCAAGAAGGGTAAAGAGAAAGCTACTCCCAAATCACTGGCAAGGAAAGGAACAAAAAGAGCCCCAGCTGAGGAACCACAACCCCCATCCACTTGCACATTTTAGCATGCACCGAGGACGGTGCAATCTTTAAGTGTGGGGAGGTCGATACCGACTTCCAGGGGTTAGTTACCTTCTTTTCAACACCAATACTCTATTTTCTTTGTTTGTTCATTGTTGTATTTGCATATTTAATTGCATGTTTGTTTGAGTTTATGCATTTAGTTACTACTTGGTTAAAGTAATATTTTCTTTTTCAAGAAATTTTTATAGTATTTCACTAATTTAAATTAAAACTTTTGTGTTAAATTTGTTTGAATTTGTATTTGGAACATGGTTTTTGAGCCAAAGAACACACAACCCGTGAGATTTTGAGCTTATTTACATGGTTACATTATTTAACCATAAATTTTATTCTTATGTGTTTTCTTCTCTATGATTGCAATCTTTACTTTGTTTCAGTCTATATGTCCAATATTTAGTGTATTTACATGCTTGCATATGATTGAGGCCATTATTTGTTATTATCTCACTTATCCCAAATAAGCCTACCTTTTACATCACCCTTGTTAGCCACCTTGAGCCTTTTATCCCCATTTATTCTGTTCTATAACCACATCACTAGCCTTAAGTAGAAAAATAATTAAATACCCCAATTGAATCTTTGGTTAGCTTAAGATAGAGATTGTGTAACAATTAAGTGTGGAGAAACTATGGGAACATGGATTAATAAGAAAATGTGTTATGTTTTTCTACTTTGATAAAATATTAGGAATTTGGGTACCTACTCATGTGAGACTAGAAAAATTAAAAATCCATGTGCATTGATAAGTTATGTTTATTTTTCTATAAAAAAATAAGTTATGTTTGCTTTTATGATTCAAAAAAAAAGTGAAAAAGAGAAAAAGAAAAAAAATATATAAATATTCAATAAATAAGTAAATAAATAAGGGGACAAAATTACCCCAATGTTAAGTTAATGAAAAATCAATGCATATGTGAAAAAATTAAAGAAAAGTTGATACATAAGTATGATATGCAAAAATGGAAATTTTGGGTAGCTAGGCATGAATTTAAAATATAGAATGTGTGTATAGGTGAGATCTTAGATTAATTAAAGATTCATATTATAGCTCACTTGGCCATACATATATCCTCACCCTTACCTTAGCCCCATTACAACCCTGAAAAGACCTCATGATGTTTGCATTGGTATACTAAATATTTGTTGATTGGTTAGATGAAGAACAAAGTTTAGAAAGCATTATTAGAGAAGAGTAGAGTGATTAACCCTAGACACTTGAGAGATTAGAGTGATACACACTGCCAGTAAGGGTTCAATGCTTGATTCTATGTTCCCTGCTTTCATGAGCTATCTTCTTACAAGTTTACTTGTCTTTTATTGTATAATTTGAATTAGTGAAATCTGATTTATGTTTGTCTTGGAAGATTTATTTACTTTTAACCAAGTAGGTAGAAACATTTTTGCATATAGTTGCATTCATATAGATAGGCTGCATTTCATACATTCTACCATTCCTCTTCACTCCTTTATAGCTTCTCTTGAGCTTAGCATGAGGACATGCTAATGTTTAAGTGTGGGGAGGTTGATAAACCACTATTTTATAGTTTATCTTGTGCTAATTCGAGTGGTTTTTATCAGCTTTTCACCCACTTATTCATATGATTTGCATGTTTTACATTTTTCTTCCTGATCTTGTGCTATGATTGAAAACATGTTTCCTGGGCCTTTAAATTGCTAATTTTAAATCCTCTCTTATTACTATTCGATGCCGTAATATGTGTGTTAAGTGTTTTCAGAGATTACAGGCAGGAATGACTCAGAGGATGGAAAGGAAACATGCAAAAGTGGAAGGAATACAAGAAGTTGAAGAAATTGCTAAGTTGTCCAGCCTGACCTTCTGGTACTAAATTGACCATAACTTGAGCTACAAAGATCCAAATGACACGGTTTCAGTTGCGTTGGAAAGATAACATCCAGGGCTTCGCAATGATATATAATTTGCCATAGCTGCTCTGACGCTAGATGACGCGAACGTGTGGACGATGCCTCCGCGTCACTTTGCCGCGACTTGAACGTAACAGAAATCGCTGGGGGCGATTTCTGGGCTATTTTTAACCCAATTTTCGGCCCAGAAAACTCATATTAGAGGCTATGAAGTGGAGAAATGTATCCATTCAATCACACAAGAGATCTCCCATTATTCACTTTTCATAATTTAGATATAGATTTTAGGGAGAGAGGTTCTCTCCTCTCTCTTAGGATTTAGGATTAGGATTCCTCTTAAAGGATTTAGAATTATTTCTTCTCAGTTTCCAGGTTTAATGTTCCTCTTATTTATTTTCTATTTTTATTATATACCTTTAATTATTATTTATCTTTCCAATTTAGCTTATGCTACATTCGTGTTATGATTTTCTTAATTAATATTATTTGAGGTATTTCAGTTTACGATCGTTTTATTCTATTTATGAATGCTTTTAATTTAATTTAGAAATTTTCTTCCTTTTGGCTTTGGTTAAGTAATTGGTAACACTTGAGTTGTCAAACTCAGCAGTGGTTGAAATTGGCAGATTACTAATTGATCTAGATCGCTCTAAAGCTAGTCTTCTGGTGCACGAATTATGAATCACACTTTTCACAACTCGTACCACTAACCAGCAAGTGCACTGGGTCGTCCAAGTAATACCTTACGTGAGTAAGGGTCGAATCCCACGGAGATTGTTGGTTTGAAGCAATCTATGGTTATCTTGTAAATCTTAGTCAGGAAGTCAATTATGTTTATCAGTTGAATTACGAATAACCAAGAGAGCATGAATTAAAAGTTACTTGTTATGCAGTAATGGAGAATATGTTGGAGTTTTGGAGATGCTTTGTCTTCTGAATCTCTGCTTTCCTCTATCTTCTGATTCACGCGTGCACGTCCTCCTATGGCAAGCTGTGTGTAGGTGGATCACCGTTGTCAATGGCTACCATCCATCCTTCCAGTGAAAAGATTCCCAATGCGCTGTCACCGCACGGCTAATCATCTGCAGGTTCTCAATCAGGCCGGAATAGGATCTGCTATCCTTTTGCGTCTGTCACTACGCCCAGCACTCGTGAGTTTGAGGTTCGTCACAGTCACTCAATCATTGAATCCTACTCAGAATACCACAGACAAGGTTTAGACTTTCTGGATTCTTATGAATGTCGCCATCAGTTCTAGCTTATACCACG
>NC_029791.2:51716696-51718256 GCF_000816755.2 Arachis ipaensis
GGCCATTTGTGGAGTTGAACGCCAGTTTTTGTGCCAGTTTGGGCGTTCAACTCCAGCTTTTGATCCTTTTCTAGCGCTGGATGCCAGAATTGGGCAGAGAACTGGCGTTGAACGCCAGTTTACATCGTCTATCCTTGTGCAAAAGAAGCTCAGAGTGATTGGCATCTATAGGAACTCAGAATTTAGATAGTGTTATTGATTCTCTTAGTTTAGTGTGATGATTCTTGAACACAGCTATTTTATGAGTCTTGGCCGTGGCCCTAAGCACTTTGTTTTCCAGTATTACCACCGGATACATAAATGCCACAGACACATAATTGGGTGAACCTTTTCAGATTGTGGCTCAGCTTTGCTAAAGCCCTCAATTAGAGGTGTCCAGGGTTCTTAATCACACTCTTCTTTTTACCTTGGACCTTGACTTTAACCGCTCAGTCTCAAGTTTTCACTTGACACCTTCACGCCACAAGCACATGGTTAGGGACAGCTTGGTTTAGCCGCTTAGACCAGGATTTTAGTCCTTTAGGCCCTCATATCCACTGATGCTCAAAGCCTTGGGATCCTTTTTATTTGCCCTTGCCTTTTGGTTTTAAGAGCTTTTGGCTTTTTCTGCTTGCTTTTTTTCTCTCTCTCTCTCTCTCTCTTTTTTTTCTGCAAGCTTTGTTCTTTGCTGCTTTTTCTTGCTTCAAGAATCATTTTTATGATTTTTCAGATTATCAATAACATGTCTCATGTTCATCATTCTTTCAAGAGCCAACATATTAACAGTCTTAAACAACAAATTCAAAAGACATATGCACTGTTCAAGCATTCATTCAGAAGACAGAAAGCATTGCCACCACATTTAACTAATTAGAATTTCTCTTATTAAAACTCGAAATTTTATTGCCTCTTATTCAAAAGATCTACTACTTTATTCATGTTTATCAGAAAAGATTTGAAAAGAGTTTGATTGAATTTGAAAAGATGGATTTTTAGAAATCAGGGTTCTTAACATGTTCATGTAAAAATCATGCATTGAAACATAAAATTTGAAATTAAAATGGAAATACGTGCGGAAAAAATGAATTTGGCTCCTCCTTGCTATCCTGGCGTTTGAACGCCCAAAACAGGCAAACACTGCCTGTTTTGGGCGTTCAGCGCCCAAATGCTGCTCTCCTGGGCGTTCAACGCCCAGCTGCTGCCATTACTGGCGTTCAACGCCCAGTGGGTGCCCCTTTCTGGCGTTGAACACCCAGATTGCTACCATTACTGGCATTCAACGCCCAGTGGATGCCCATTTTGGGCGTTGAACGCCCAAAATATACTTTTACTGGCGTTTTCTTGCCAGTGAGCTCTTTTTCTCTGTTTTGCGTGCCGAGGTCTTCTGTAAATGATTATTTACCTTGTTGTCAATGAACTCTATATAAAAATAAAAATAGAAATAGGGCAAAATGCTTAGAGGATTGATGCCCCATGGCTGGGTTGCCTCCCAGCAAGCGCTTCTTTATTGTCTTTAGCTGGACCTTGCTGAGCTTTTAATCTAGCTTCAGCCTTGAGCATTCTTGCTCAATGTTGCCTTCA
>NC_029791.2:51718302-51727995 GCF_000816755.2 Arachis ipaensis
TATCAGCATTTGTGTGTGTCTGATCCCTCACTGGCAATTGAGTGCCAGAGTTAGAAGCTGGAGTGACGTGAGAAGCCAACTTCTTGTCTGTTCCTGGCATTTGAACGCCAGAATTGTGCCCATCTTGGGCGTTCAGCGCCAGATCCTGCCCATTTTGAGCGTTCAACGCCATATTCTTACACATTTCTGGCGTTGAACGCCAGTCCTGTTTTGTTTCTAGCGTTGAACGCCAGTTTTGGCCATGGTCTGGGCGTTCAGCGCCAGCCTTAAATGTCATGAGATACAAAATAAGTCTCTAAAAGTTGTTTAAATACTAAACTAGTAGCCTAGGTTTACAAAAAATGAGTAAACTATGATGGATGATGTAAAGATCCACTTCTGGGGCCCACTTGGTGTGTGCTGGGCTGAGATTTAAGCAATTCACGTGTAGAGGCCATTTGTGGAGTTGAACGCCAGTTTTTGTGCCAATTTGGGCGTTCAACTCCAGCTTTTGATCCTTTTCTGGCGCTGGACGCCAGAATTGGGCAGAGAACTGGCGTTGAACGCCAGTTTACATCATCTATCCTTGTGCAAAGTATGGACTATTATATATTGCTGGAAAGCCCTGGATGTCTACTTTCCAACGCAATTAGAAGCATGCCATTTTGAGTTTTGTAGCTCCAGAAAATCCACTTTGAGTGCAGGGAGGTCAGAATCCAACAGCATCAGCAGTCCTTTTTCAGCCTGAATCAGATTTTTACTCAGCTCCTTCAATTTCAGCCAGAAAAATACCTGAAATTACAAAAAAACACAAAACTCATAGTAAAGTCTAGAAATATGAATTTTTCCTAAAAACTAATGAAAATAGACTAAAAACTAACTAAAACATACTCAATACTATATGAAATTAACCCCAAAAAGCGTATAAAATATCTGCTCATCATCTTCCCACAGGGATTGA
Source organism: Arachis ipaensis (assembly GCF_000816755.2). Taxonomy (NCBI): domain Eukaryota; kingdom Viridiplantae; phylum Streptophyta; class Magnoliopsida; order Fabales; family Fabaceae; genus Arachis; species Arachis ipaensis. The sequence continues at coordinate 51,719,243 of NC_029791.2, forward strand.
CTAGGACTTGAGGATCAAGCTAATTAGTCCACTTGACTTAACTAAGTGGGATTAAAACCCAATTCTCATCACATCTGATAAGGATAACTAGGATAGAAATTCCAAATTCTTATACCTTGCCAAGAGATTTCATTATTATTAATTTATTTTTCTTGTCATTTAAATTACTTGCTCCTTATTTCAAAAACCCAAAAATTATACCTTTTCCATAGCTAATAATAAGTCATACTTCCCTGCAATTCCTTGAGAAGACGACCCGAAGTTTGAATACTTCGGTTTATAAATTTTATTGGGTTTGCTTAAGTGACAAACAAAACTTTTGTAAGAAAGAAGTTCTTGTCGGTCTAGAAGCTATACTTACAACGCGAATTTATTGTGAAAATTCTAGATCGTGCGAGAGTTTTGCTCTTCAATGATCTTTCGGAGGATGCTTCATAGCTTTATTTAAACTGAAACTCACTGTTCTGCCATCTATCTCAAAGGAGTAAGTTCCTAAGAATGCATCCAGCTTGAACTTTGAAGTCTTCAGAAATGGTCTTCCAAGCAGGATTGATGATGGTCTTCCTGAGTCATTAGGGGGCATTTCTAGGATGTAGAAATCAATGGAAAATGTGAGTCCCTTAATGCTCACTAATACATCTTCAGCAATTCCAACTACTGTAATAATGCTTTTATCTGCTAACACAAAATGAGTTACCGACCTTTTTAAGGGAGGGAGCCTCAAAGTATCATATATAGACAAAGGCATTATACTAACACATGCTCCTAAATCACACATACAGTCAGAAAATATCACACCTCCAATGGTACAGTTAACCATACATGGACCTGGATCACTACATTTTTCAGGTATACCTCCCATTAAAGCAGATATAGAACTACCTAAAGGAATAGTTTCTAATTCATTAATTTTATGTTTATGTATGCACAAATCCTTTAGAAACTTTGCGTATTTAGGTACCTATTGAATAACATCAAAAAGGGGAACAGTTACCTCGACCTTTTTAATATTTCTACCATTTTGGGATCAAGTTCCATCTGCTTTCTGGGCTTCCTTGCAAGTTGTGGAAAGGGGATAGGATGGGCACGAATTGCAGCTTCTGCATCCCTTGGTGCTTCATTCTGTGGTTGAGCTTCCTCTTCTTCAACTATGTCTTGTACGTCCTCTTCCTCTTCAGTATCTTCCACTTCCACCACATCTTCTACTGGCACGTGTTCTGGTGTGCTTGGCTCCTCATGATTCCTCTCCTATAATGTGGTTCCGGACCTCAAAGTGATGGCATTGATGCCACCTTTGGGATTAGGCAGTGGTTGAGAAGGAATTCCACTAGAGCTTGAAGGTTGATGTGTGGAATTAAGTGATGAATCCATCCAGGAGACGAGAGCTTGTAAAGTGGCAGTCAAGCCATTCAGACTAGAGTTCATCTGCGCCTGCATATCCTGTTGTCCTTGTGCAAGAGAACGGAGCATCTCATCATTTGATAAGGAATTAGAATAAGTGACCTGAGGAGCTTGTTGTTGGTTGTGCTGGATTCCTTGTGATTGTCTTAGGTGAGGTGCTCTGTAAGGTTGGTTCTGATTCTGCTGTCTGTTGTTGTTATTGTTATTCCACCTCTGGTTTCCATTATTGTCTTTGCCTTCTCTGTTATAGTTATCCCTCCAGCCATGGTTAGAATTATCTTTCCAGCTTTGATTAGAGTTGTTCTGCCATCCGTGGTTATAGTTGCCACCTTGTTGATTGTATCCTTGATTCGGGCGGTCATAGAAATTGTGAGTGGCTACCACAGTGTTGTCTTCCTATTGGAGCTGCAGACATTCATCAGTATAATGACTATAATCAGCACAGATCCCGCATACTCTCTGTGGGACCAACTGTTGGCTTTGCTGTGGTGGGAGAGGCTGAGCTTGTTGTGCTTGTTGTTGATTCAACTGCATTTGTTTCAATAAGTTGGTCATTTCACATATACTCTGTGTGAGAGCGGTAGTTTCAATGCTAGAAGAAACTTCGGCAACAGTCTTGGGATGGTTGTGCCTCTGTCTGTGATTCCTAGTGGACTCAACTAAGTCACTGATCAGCTGCCATGCTTCATCTGTGGTTTTGTACTTTTTCAAAGAACCATTATTAGCACCTTCCAGTGTAGTCTTATCCTGGGGGTTCATGTCTTGAGTTTAATAGCTGATCAATACTAGTTTACCAATCATGTGATGGGGACATGCATCCAGAAGATTGTTGAAGTGCTCCCAATATTCGTAGAGAGTCTCGGATTTGCCTTGAACAATCATTGAAATCTTCTTCCTCAGTCTATCAGTAACTTCAGCTGGAAAGTATTTCTCCAAAACTTCTCTTCTAAGTGTATTCCAATTAGTAACAGTTGCTTCAGGTTGGGTGTAGTATCCTTCCCTTGCCTTTCCCTCAAGAGAAAACGAAAAAGCGGTTAACAGAATAGAAGTCTCATCTGCACCATGACGCCTAATAGTAGAACAGGCTGTCTGGAAATCCCTAAGGTGCTTAATAGGCTCTTGAGCAGGTAAGCCATGAAACTTGGGCATCAAGTTGATTAGTGCAGTCTTTAGTTCAAAATATGCAGCCAAAGTTGGGTGATGCACTTGATATGGTTGCAGTGTGAAGTCTGGGGCTCCTACCTCCTGGAGAGTAATCCTCCTAGGTGCTGCCATGTCACCTGCACGTGAGTGAACTGAATCAGTAGTAAAGGAGCTTGTTTCGTTCTCAGATGGCGGTTCAGATTCACCCTCAGATGAGATTGGTGAATCGATAATAATCACTTCACCATCCTCAGAGGCTAACCAACGTCGAGCTCGCCTAATACGTGAAAGAGTTCTTTCAATTTCAAGATCAAAAGCGGCTAAGCTCGGATCAGGCAATGAACGCGTCATTCAATGAGAAAAACATATAGCTCATGGTAACAAAATAAAAAAATTTGTAAATAAAATAAAATATGTACACTAATTAATAATCTAGCACACTATTGCAACTCCTCGGCAACGGTACCAAAAATTGGTGCGTGGCAGAAGTCAACTGATTAAGAGATTTCAAATAAGAGAATAGTGTTGCACGTATAGCTCTTAACCAGCTAAGATTTGCCTCACCAATTTAAAAAGAGTTGTCACAAGTTTTAGAAATAAAGATACTGGGAGTATGAGTCCCAGGTCGTCTCCCAACGAGTTCCAGGAAAGTGTGCTATTTTATTAATCAGAAAATTCCCAGAAGGTTTGATTTTTGATAGTGAATAACTAAATTAATTGAGAATTAAAGCAATAAAAAATAAACTAAGAATAATTATTAATATTCCAAATAAAAGGCCTTGACTGGGGGAATAATTAAGTGGAAGTTCCATCCTTGTTGGAATCTTCTCAAGTTTAGTGTAAAAAGGTTATTGTTCTCACTAGGTTAACCCTTACTGAATAAAGGAAAGTTTAGTGATTAAACCAACTCTCACCCGCAAATCCTAGTCCTCTCCCTTGGAAAGGTCCAGCGTTAGCAGATACAGAATTAACCAACAACGTCCAATTTAACTAGGCACTTGAGCATTCTAACTCAAGTGTCTCCTCTCAATCAACCCCCATGTCAAGTGGAGGATCTACTCCATTGACATGAAATTAACAATTAAAAAATATAAAAAGACATAATTAAATGAAATTAAATAGAGAATTAAAATTAATTAAAAATAAACATAATTCTATATATTAATAAACTCAAAACGTAACATACTTATTTGAATAGAGTCAACAATCAACTGAAAAGAGTAAAGAATAAGGAAACAAACTAAAGTAGTATCTTCACGGAGGTAATGGCTCTTCAACATCCACAATCTAAAGCAAAAGCATAAACTATCAATGTAACACTAATCTAGATTCAGATCTCAAACTAAAGTAATCCTAATGTGATGAATCTGAATATGTGTGTATGTGTATGGGTGTCTCTCTTGAGTTTCTGTACGTTCCCTAGCTTTAGTCTGTGTTTCTGGGCCGAAAACTAGGTCAAACTGCGGCCCAAAATCGCCCCCAGCATATTCTATCATTTTTGCAGATCGCGCAGGTCACGCGTACGTATCGTCCACGCGTTCGCGTCATTCGGCGATTTTCTTTGCCACGCGTTTGCGTCGTTCACGCGTTCGCGTCATTTGTGCAGACTCCAATCCACGCGTTTGCGTCAGGCATGCATTAGCATCACTGCAACTTCTCCATTTCGCGCGTCCGCGTGGGCCATGCGCTCGCGTCATTGCTCGCTGGTCATCTCCTTAGTTTCTTGTGTTCCTTCCATTTTTGCAAGCCTCTTCTCCAATTGCCAAGTCATTCATGCCCTATGAAGCCTGAAACACTTAACACATGGATCACGGTATCGAATGGGATAAAAGAGAATTAAAATACATAATTAAAAGTCTCTAGGAAGCAAGTTTTCAATCATAAACACTTTTGGGAAGGAATTGTAAATGCATGCTAATCATATGAATAAGTGGGTAAAGATTTGGTAAAATCACACAATTAAACACAATATAAATCATAAAATAATGGTTTATCAGCGGCCCAGCTGTTCAGGTGGAGTTGTGACGGGGCCACGCACATCGGTTCAATAGTCCTATGGCAAAGGAAGAAAAGGGGAGACGATATGGGTTTGTACACCCATAACCACTCGGCCACCCGGGAAACAACATATTTACTTGGCATATACGTTTCTGGTTCCCTGGGATGAAAATATTGTAGTTCGGTTCTTCTGGACCACCTTCACATAAGGCCCTAGAATTGTGGAACTCTTGGAGTTCCTCTTGGGTTATTCGGGAATCCCTATCCTTTATGTCAGAAGTAACACAATCATACCGATCTACCAGGTTCAGTCGCTGCGCCATACCTACAATGGGGGCACCGCTTAAGTTAAATTGAAAGATCGAAAACCCGGAAGAAAGGAAAAAACGACAATTATGTGTTGCTACATTACTGTCCTACAGTATTTTATATCAATCTAAGGACTAAATCCAGGGAAAATTTGCCTATAGTAACCCCCTAAGAACTACCTAACAACGACAAGTTTAGTCCAAGAAGAGCAAGCATAAAAAAAGAGTCTAAAGGAAATAAGATCTAACAAACATAACGCATAGAAAACACGATAGCAGTAGTAACAAAAGTGGAGTCACTTACCAACAATAACAACAAGAAAAAATGGTAGATTGAAGACGAATGTGAAAGGATCCGCAACAAGCAAGACGTAGAATTCTGAGTACACAGTGGAAAGAAAGTGAAGAAGGGCAAAGAGAGTGTGTGAAAGAAGTGAAGAAGTTGTGAAGACAAAGTAAAAGAGTGCGAAATGGTAACCGTTTGGGAAAGCGCAAAATGGTAGGGGTAGAATTAACTTTCTCCCTTACTTTCAAATCAACTATAAAGAGCATTTATTGCTCTCAGCATGAAAACCGAAGCGACGCCCCAAGCCACGGTTAGGGGCAACTCACGTGCACTAGAGCTGTGGACCTCGTGTAAGAACCGGAGTTTTCACGTAAAACTACTTTAATAAAATAATAACTTTAAATTTCCTGGGATAGGTTTAAAAATATAGAAATGATATTTTGAAACTAAAAAGGTGAAATTTGAATTCAATGAATTTTTCTGAGTTGAAAATGTATCTTTTGCGAAAGATTTTTGTAAAAATGTGTACCGGTGGTACCAGTTCTAGTCTGTCTGGTACCGTATTTTAAGAAAAATAAGATTTTGAAAATTGAATTTAATGTTTTGAAAGGACAAAAATAATTTAGAATTAAAAACCGGACACTAATCTTAAAGGTTTTGGCCCAAAGTGGGCCAAACGGACCTAAAACACTAACTGGTTGGACCGGGCCCAAGTTGGACCCAAGTCCAACATATATAAGACCTTTAATGAGGATTTGCATCCTCATTTCAGCACCAAAGAGAGAGAAAAACGCGGATTGAGAGAGAGGGGAGGGTGGTACTATTCATCACCATCTTCTGGGAGTCATAACTTGAGCTACGGAGCTCCGATTGACGAGCCATTTACGGCCACGCGAAGCTCTTGTCGAGCTCTTCGTTTCTAGCTAGGCATTATTGGTAAAAGATCAAAACTCAAGCTCCAGTTTCCTGCCCTTGCTTTTGTGCATTTTTTGTTATAGTTTTTGAATAGATTTTGTGACTTTGTTTGTTTAAGGGTGATCTAACATTGGTATATTGTTGAGTTTTGTCCCCAATCTCGTTGGATAAAGTAAAGTCTCACCAAATCCTTGAGCTTTGGTGCTTGTTGGAGTTGCCTTGGCTTTTTGGAAGCTTGTGGGATCCAAGTTTTGGTGTGTTGTGCATATTGGAGATCGGCCAAGGTATAGTTTTAGTTTTCTCTATGTAATATGTAATATTTTTTGACACTTAGGCTAGTGGACCGTAGGATAGGATTGAAATTGATTGTTGATAATTGTGATGTATGATGATTTTGATGATTGTGATGATTATGGTGAATGATGATGTTGAATTATGAAGTTGGGTAGAATAATGATGATTGTGTAGAATGATAATGAATTATGATGTATGTTGATGTTGAGATAGGATAAGTGATACTCATGAGTAGTGAGATTATGTTAAAGTTGTTGATTTTGGAATCTTAATGTAGAAATTACGGATATTGTTGGGTTTTTAGTGGATGAATTTATTGAGTTGGAATGGAAAGGTAAAGTATAGTATTTGGTAGGGTCGTATGGTGAAATTGAATAGGCTTTGAATTGGTTTGGTTGTGAATTTTGAAGGTTTGATAATCTAGTGAACATTCGGTAAAACCAGTTTTTGGTGAACTTTGATGGATCATATCTTGAGATACGGTTTTTGAAGTTGACCAAATTTTATATCAAATTTAAGATAATTCAAAGAGCTTTAAAATGGTATAGATTTTGTGGAAATCAGAATTTTTTATAAAAATACATGATCGTTGAAAGTTTGTGTCAAAAATCTGATTTCTGTGATGTTGCAGAAATTGTGAGTTCTGATTTGTGTTTGCACGCACATTGTTGTGCGCGTACTCTGAGCAGGGGCCATGCTTTGACATGTGCGTACGCACACCCTGTAAAATTTTGAAAACGTGTGTACGCACATTCTGCTGGGCACGCACACACAGGTATATGCCTACTGTTGAGAGCGTTAGCACACTCTGGTGCGCACACACACCTTGCGAAATTTGCAATTTGTGCGTACGCATAACATCGTGCGTACACACACGCTGGGAAGTGCCTTCTGTTGAGGGCGATCGCACATATCTGTGCTTACGCACGCTTTGTGAAAACTCTCCTGGGAGTGCGTACGCACACTGCCCTGTTTTTAAGAAAACCTTGTTTTCAACTGTTTTAGCTTCCCAGCAAGCTTGTGAACTTCCGTAAAGCTCCTCTATGGTGTCTTGTTTTTAGGCTTTGGAACATAGAGAATACCATAAGTAATATTTTGGTAAAAAGTTTAGAAGACGATGACTTAGGCTTGGTATGGCAGATGGGTGGATTTTTATCTTGTGAACTAATGGGGAGCCAGGTTGATGATGAACTTGAGATATTGATGATGGATGATGAGATTGAAACTTGAAAATGAATGTTTATGGTTAATGGAATGAGTATGAACAGAAGTGTTCCAGGCACTGTATCCTTAGGTTAAGTATGATAGTGTACAAGGACTATATCCTTGGGATTGAATTATGATTAATAACCTTTTCTGCTACAAAAGTATGCCAGGCACTATATCCTTGGGTTACGCATGGGAATGTGCCCAACACTATATCCGTGGGTCAATAGAGTGGGCAGGGTTTATCACGAGCCAATAGGAAAGCCATTCATCATATGCATCTTCTAGCTGTTTGATTGCTTTGATTAATTTCTGCTATGCCTAAATGAATCACATGTTTACTTGCTAACTGTTCTATTTACGGTACATGTACTTTACTTGTACTTTATCTGTCTGCATTACTTGTGTTTTCTGCTGGGATTGAGGAGGTTCAGTAGGTAGTGGCGATGGGATCGCATGGAGGCTAGGTTTGCGAAGGCTGTGAGATACAGCGGTGTGATTTATACTAGTTAGAAATCCCCTAAATTTGGATAACCCTGTTTATTGTTTATGGTTTAAGTTATTTATTTTGTTAAGCTTGGATATCTGTTTGGTATGAAGCTCTAGAATTGCCTCTGGCGTCCTGGAGTCTTACATCTTACATTATTGGACACTGTTACCATACTGAAAACCTCCAGTTCTCATTCCATACTTTGTTGTTGTTTTTCAGATGCAGGTCATAACCCACCTCGGTGAGTTATGTGATAGTGATAGAGTGGACGATCTTTATCATATTTTAGAGTCTTTTTGGATATTCTGCTTATTTCTCTCACTTTTGTTTTTATATTTGCCTTAGAGGCCTACTTTAGAGAGATATTGTATAAGCTATTTTAATTGTCAAAACTCTGTATGTCTGTATATAACTAGTCGGCCTAAACTCTGCGGGTTGCGGCTAGTTCCTTGTGACTATTATACTCATATATCTATTTATGCTTCCTTATCTTGTATCTATATCTTGTGCCTTAAGTTTGTAGCCTCGAGTGAACGTTTTGCGCTTTTATAATTCTGTATCTGAGCTTATTTCTGCATTGGGCTTCTAGAACTACTATTTCTTTCTAAATATATTATGTATAAGTCTTAGAATTGTCGTGACCTTTAATTAACCTTTTTTTTACAGCATGAGGTAAGGTTTAGGATAATTAGGGTATTACATTTAGTAGTAT
>NC_029791.2:51728560-51859290 GCF_000816755.2 Arachis ipaensis
TGTTGTATCCTATGCCTTTACGCTTGTAGTTGATCGTGTGAACGCTTCGCGCTTTTGTATTTCTATTTTGACCTTATTTCTTCATCAGGCTTTTAGCATTATTATTTCCTTCTGTATACATTATTATATGAGCTTTAGAACTGTCGTGACACTTTGTTATCCTTCGCTTTACGGCTAGAGGTAAGGCTTAGGTTGATAGGATATTACATTTAGTGGTATCGGAGCGGTTCATCCTCGTGAGCTTGAGGGATGCACCGATTGTGCTCTATTGCATACTATGTGTCCTTTTCTTTCATGCTATTTAGGTTATCTGCTTGATATATGCATAGCGTGCTTGTTTGTGAGTGCCATTTTAGGATAATTGAAGCACTAGGCTTTTAATATTGAGACTGATCACCTTGATATCGACTGTTTGGTGTAAACATGAACCCTAATGGCTACTCGCGCATAAGGTCGTACCTGTACACGAGGAGGAACCAAGAATGACCGATTGGCCGACAACCATGCCGAGTTTATGATGGCGATGGCAAATCTGGCTAATACCATGGAAGCGAATGCTGCTGCAACTTTATAATCTGTACAGAGGTTGGGTCAATCGGCAGAGAACAGAAATGGTAATGAAAATGGGAACGGAAATGGGGAAGGATACGGCAATGACTTGAAAGGGGCTCTGATGACCTTGGCTTCATTTCTTAAGGTTCATCCACCAACTTTTAGAGGTTCAAACAACCCCACTGAAGTGGACAATTGGTTTCAAGCCATGGAGCGTGCTCTACAATCCCAGCATGTTCCAAACAATCAATTTGTGGAGTTTGTGGCGTATCAACTTTTAGGAGAGGCTCAACACTGGTGGCAAGGAGAATGTCACTTACTGCAACTTCCGAATGCCGACATTCCTTGGGATATTTTTTACACGGCTTTCTACAAGAAATATTTTCCTGAATCGGTAAGAGAAGCTAGAGAGTTGGAGCTTATGCAGCTGAAGCAAGGCTCATTGTCAATAGCAGAGTACACAAGCAAATTTGAAGAGCTCTGTAGGTTCTCAAAGGTATGTCAGGGAGCCCCTGAGTCCTATGAGAGTTGAAAATGTATCAAGTACCAAGGAGGCCTCAAGGACGACATCATGACTACTGTAGCTCCCTTGGAAATAAGGATGTTCTTAAAACTAGTGAACAAAGCACGAGTTGTGGATGACTGTGCCAAGAAGGTAACTGAGGCGAGAGGAAATCGTAGTTATACTGACAACCAAGCTCGTGCCGATTACCTTGGACCAAGGGGACAGAACTTAAGAGAGACGGACACACTCCTCAGCATCTTCAATGTCAAGGGGACATCAGAAGAAACAACAATGCTCAGTTTTATATGCCAAGGGAAAATGGTTGATGCTATACTTGCGGATTGCCAGGGCACCTTGCTAAGGACTACCGTTGAGGGAGTGGTGCACGGAATTACTACTTCGCACAACTAAACCAACAAGTGCACTCGGTCGTCCAAGTAATACTTGAGTGAGTCAAGGTCGATCCCACGAGGATTGTTGGCTTGAATCAAGCTGTGGTTATCTTGTAGATCTTAGTCAGACGGATAGAAAAGTTGTTTGTTTGTTTAAAGCGCATAAAAGTAAAATAAAGATAACGTTACTCAATTGAAGGTGAATGTAATGATAAGAAGATGGTTAAGGCTTCAGAGATGCTTTGTTCTTCTGGATTAATTCGGTCTCACTTTTTATGCCAACTGTGCATGATTTCTTCTATGGCAAGCTGTATGTGATCAATGCCTTTCTTGAGAGGTCACCGATTCTCCTCTAGGCTGAACACCAGGGTTAGTGTGCATCCAGTCTGAATGAGGGTGAAGCTCCTACAGTCCATTCCCCTTGATGATCCTACTCAATGCCACAGACAAGGTTGAATCTTCCGGATCAGAGAATATTGCACCTTTGGTTCTAGCCTTTACCACAAAGAACCTAATCTTCCCAAACCTCGACTAAACTGGTGCCTCGAGAAGTCCTCAACAAAGTCGTGAATTAACTGTCTAAAATATGTATAATCAAGCTAGTGGTTCATTGATATCCGATGAAAGACGCTCTCTAAACCCATGTAGAATAGAGATAACCTTGTGCCGGTTCAACTCATGCATAAGGTTGAAGAACAAAGATACATCTTAGAATAGAGAATTAAACACAAATTGAGATAGAAAAGTAATACTTTTATTAATCCACAAAACTCAACAGAGCTCCTTCCCTTAACCTAGGAGGTTTAGAGACTCATACTGATAGAAAATACAATGAAAGGTAAAAGTGGACAAGGATTGGTCAAAGATCCTCAAACAAGGGTAATCTTCTCCTTTAAATACTAATCTAATAACTAGGGATTACAAAAATAAGATATGCTTAGGCTTGTAGTGCAAAAATCCACTTCCGGAGTCCACTTGGTGAGTGTTTGGGCTGAGCCTGAGTAGTCTCCACGTGCTAGGATGATTCTTGGGCATTGAACACTGGCTAGGGACACCTTTATGGGCGTTGGACACTGGCCACTCCTCTCTGGGCCTTGGACGCCTGGACTGGGGTAGATGGCTGCCATTGAATGCCAGTTTTGGTCCTTCAATTCTGAAGCAAAGTATGAACCATTATATATTTTAGAAAGCCCTGGATGTTAGCTTTCCATAGCCGTTGAGAACGATCCATTTTGACTTCTTTAGCTCCAGAAAAGCTCCATTGAGTACACAGAGGTCAGATCCTGACAGCAGCTGGAGTGCTTTCTTTGTCTTTGAATCAGACTTTTGCTCCAGCTCCTCAATTTCAGCCAGAAAATACCTGAAATTGCATAAAAATACACAAACTCAAAGTAGAATCCAAAAATGTGAATTTTACACTAAAACCTATGAAAACATAATAAAACTTAAACAAAACATGCTAAAAACTATATGAAAATGGTGCCAAAAAGCGTATAAAATATCCGCTCATCACAACACCAAACTTAAACTGTTGCTTGTTCCCAAGCAACTAAAAACAAAGTAGGATAAAAAGAAGAGTAAGATACAATACATCTCAGAGTTTTCAATGGAGCCCAGTTTCAATTAGATGAGCCGGACTTAGTAGCTTTTTGCTTCTGAATAGTTTTGGCATCTCATTATCCATTGAAACTCAGAAGTATTTGCCTCTTTAGGAACTTAGAATCCAGATGATATTATTGATTCTCCTAGTTTATTTCTTTTTTATTCTTGAACACAGCATTTTAGAGTCTTGGTCGTGGCCCTAAGCACTTTGTTTTCTAGTATTACCACCGGATACATAAATGCCACAAACACTTAACTGGGTGAACCCTTTCGGATTGTGATTCAGCTTTGCTAGAATCCCCAAATAGAGGAGTCCAGAGTTCTTAAGCACACTCTTTTTGCTTTGGATTACGACTTTAACTGCTCAATCTCAAGTTCTTTTACTTGACACCTTCACACCACAAGCATATAGTTAGGGACACTGTCCATTTGGAGTGCTTAGGCCAAGATTTTACTCTTTTTAGGCCCTCCTAACCATTGATGCTCAAATCCTTGGATCCTTTTACCCTTGCTTTTTGGTTTAAAGGGTTATTGACTTTTGGCTCTTGCCTTTTAGTTTAAAGAGCTATTTACTTTTTATGCTTTTTATTTCTTTTTCATCTTGCTTTATATATATATATATATATATATTCTTTTATTATTTTTTTTACTGCTTTTTCTTACTTCAAGAATCAATTTTTGGATTTTTCAGATTACCAATAATAGTTCTCCTTTTTCATCATTCTTTCAAGAGCCAATATTCTTGATTCCAATTTTAAATATGCACTGTTCATTCATACATTCAGAAAACAAAAGCAATGCCACCACATCAAGATAATTGAACTATTCTTTAGATAAACTCGAAATTCATGCAACTTAATCTCTCTTTCAAATAAAATTTTCTTTTAAGTAAGGTGAGAGATATATGGAACATTTTATAACGTTAAGACATAGATAGAAATGATCATGCAAAAAGAACATGAGAACAGACAATAAAAACATAGTGGGAAACAGAAAAATGACATAACAGCAAGGGGTGATAAAATGGGACCACGTTAATGACACCGATTACCACTTCCTCTAGAGAATCCAATTGAGCGCTTGATGTCTTCAATGTCACGCCCTTGTCTCTGTTGTTCTTCCCTCATAACTCTTTGATCTTCTCTAATATCATTGAAGATGGTGCAATGCTCTTGATGCTCCATCCTCAATTGATTCATGTTAAAGCTTAATTCTCCCACAAAAGTATGCCATTGATCCCAATTGCTTTGAGAAGGAAAATACATCCCTTGACGCATCTTAGGGATCTCATGTTGAGGCAGCTCCACATGTTCATGTTGTAGTTCATGTGCTGGCTCTCTAGTATGCTCCATCCTTCTTTTAGTGATGGGCTTATCCTCCTCAATGAAGATATCTCCTTCTATGACAATTCCAGCTGAATTGCATAGGTGACAGATAAGATGAGGGAAAGCTAACCTTGCTTGGGTGGAGGGCTTGTCCACCACTTTGTACAACTCTTGAGGTATCACCTCATGTACTTCCACCTCCTCTCTGAGCATGATGCAATGGATCATGATGGCTCGGTCTATGGTCACTTCGGACCGGTTGCTAGTAGGGATGATAGAGCGTTGGATAAATTCCAACTATCCTCTAGCTATGGGCTTGAGGTCAGGCCTTCTTAGTTTGATAGGCTTGCCTTGGGAATCTCTTTTCTACTGTGCTCCTTCCACACAGATGTCTGAGAGCACTTGATCCAGCCTCTGATCATGGTTAACTCTTCTAGTGTAAGGATGTGGATCTCCTTGCATCAAAGGCATGTTGAATGCCAACATCACACTTTCCGGGCTAAAATCTAAGATTCTTCCTCAGACCATAGTGCTCCAATTCTTAGGATGAGGGTTCACATTAATGTCATGATTTTTCGTGACCCATGCATTAGCATAAAACTCTTGTACCATTGAGATCCCAGCCTCTTGGATGGGATTGGTTAAGACTTTCCAGCTTCTTCTCCGAATTTCATGTCGGATCTCTGGATACTCATTCTTCTTAAGTTTAAAAGGGACCTTAAGGATCACCTTTTTCTTTGCCACTACTTCATAGAAGTGGTCTTAGTGGGCTTTGGTGATGAATCTCTCCATCTCCCAAGATTCGGAGGTGGCGGCTACGGCCTTTCTTTTCCTCTTTCTAGAGGGTTCTCCAACCTTGGGTGCTATAAATGGGAATGGAATGCAAAAAGTAACACTTTTCTAACACCAAACTTAAAACTTTGCTCGTCCTCAAGCAAAAATAAACAAAATAGAAGAATAGAGGAGAAGAAGAAGAAAATAGATGGAGATGGAGGGAGAAGAAGGGCTCAGCCAAGGGGTTTTGAGAGTGTATAAAGTATGTGTATGAGGGGTTAGTAAGAGGGGGTATTTATAGGGTTGGGGTAAGGTAGGTTTCGGTCATAGGAAGGTTAAATGGGAGGGAGATTTGATTTTGAAGTGGGTAGGGGTAGGTAGGTGTTATAATGGTTTTGGAAATTGATATGGATGTGATTAGGCTAGGGTTTATAGGGAAGAGTGTAATGAGGAGTGTGAAAAGAAGAGAGAAGAAAGTGGGGTAGGTGAAGATGCTGTGGGATCCACTGGTTCTGAGAGGCTAGAAAATTCAAATTTTCTGCTCTCTTTATGGGTGTTGAACGCTTAGCTCATGCTCCATGGCTGGCGTTCAACGCCAGCTTGCTGCTCCATTTAGGGTGTTGAACTCCCAGAAGGGACCTCCTTCCTGGCATTCAACGCCGGGTCTTCTGCCATTTCAGGCGTTGAACGCCCAGCCTTTGCTCCCTAGCTGGCATTCAACTCCAGCTTGCTGGTCTTATTGGGTGTTGAATGCCCAGCAGGGATACCCTGTGTGGCGCTTAATGCCAGGTTGGCTGCTCTTGGTAGGCGTTGCACGCCTACTTTGCCTTCCTTGTCTGGCATTTAATGCCAGCAAGACACTCCATCCAGAGTGTTCTGTCTTTATCTCTGAACGTTGCTGTCTCTGTTTTAACTAATGCACATGATCATGAACCTAAAGAAAAATAATTAAGAAAAACAAATTCAAAGAAAAACATAAATAATAATTATGGTTGGGTTGCCTCCCAACACGCGCCCCTTTAACATCACTAGCTTGACAGTTAGCTCCTTACGGAGATTGATATGAGCTCAGAATTTTGCCCCTTATAGTGAACTTTCTTCTTGTCTTCTCATGGATGAGCTCCACATGCTCTAGACACAAGACACGACTCACTGTATGTGGTATGACTGGTTTCTTGGTGAAGACAACTCTCATGCCAGGTGAGAGGCCTTCTATGGGATCTTTTTGTCCTTCTAGCCTTTAAGTACTTTCTTCTTAGTACCTTTGGTCTCAGTGCTTATTGATGGCTGCCCAACATCAAACTTAGAATTGGTATTGGGGGGCTTAGTAAAGCTCTGCACTGAAAGAGATGATTGAAACACTAAGTGTTGCATAATTATCTCTCTTTTCTTAGAGGGAGAATTGGGGTGAGGCATCCTGAACAAGATGTGATCCTTCCCGAGTTGTAAAATCAGTTCTCTGTTAGCTACATCAATGATAGCATTGGCAGTTGCTAGGAAAGGTCTTCCAAGGATGATGGATTCATCTTCATCTTCCCCAGTATCAAGGATTATGAAGTTTGTAGGGATGTAAAGGTTTTCAACCTTCACCAAGACATCCTCTACTAAGCCATATGCTTTCTTCATTGACTTGTCTGCCATCTCTAGTGAGATATTTACAGCTTGTACCTCAAAGATTCCTAACTTTTCCATTACAGAGAGTGGCATGAGGTTTATACTTGATCCTAGGTTACACAGAGCCTTCTCAAAGGTCATGGTGCCTATGGTGCAAAGAATTAGGAAGCGTCCGGGATCCGGAAGCTTTTGAGGCAGCTTCTGCTGAACCAAAGCATTGAGTTCTTTGGTAAGCACTGGAAGTTCTTCCTCCAATGTCTTTACTCCAAATAACTTGGTATTTAGCTTCATGAAAGCTCCTAGGTACCGTGCAACTTACTCTTCCCTAGTTTTCTCATCCTCATCAGAGGATGAGTATTCATCAGAACTCATGAATTGCAAGAGTTCTTGCAAAGGAACCTCTATGGTCTCTATATGAGCCACGACTTCCTTTATTTCTTGGATAGGAACTTCATCAGTGGGTGTTAAATGCTTGGTAGGGATACCCTTACTGGCGTTCAACTCCACCTCTTGTAGCTTTTTGGGCATTGAACGCCCAGTGAGGACATCTTCACTGGCGTTCAACGCCAGCTTCTCTGCCAGTTTGGGCGTTGAACGCCCAGTGAGGTCTGCCTCATTGGCATTCAATGCCAACTTTGATGTCATTTTGGGTGTTGAATGCCCAGTGATATCCTCTTCACTGGCATTCAGCGCCAAGCTCTTAGCCAATGTGGGCATTGAATACCCAATAAGGTATTCCTTACTGGCATTCAACGCCATCTCAGTCTCTCCAGATTCGGCCTCAGCCTCTGTGGTGATGGCTTTGCACTCTTCTCTTGGGTTTACTTCAGTGTTACTAGGAAGAGTATCAGGATAAGTCTCAGAGATTCTCTTGCTTAGTTGACCAACTTGTACCTCCAGATTTCTGATGGAAGACCTTGTTCCAGTTATTAAACAATGAGTGGTATTAGAGAGGTTAGAGACTATAGTGACTAAGTCAAAAAGGCTCTGCCTAGGAGTCTCTATATGTTCCTGAGAAGATGGGAATGGTGGCCTGTTGTTGAACCTATTCTGGGTTCTTCCACCTTGATTATTATTGAAGCCTTGCTGAGGCTTCTGTTGATCCTTCCATAAAAGGTTAGGATGATTCTTCCATGAAGGGTTGTAGGTGTTTCCATAGGGTTCTCCCATGTAATTCACCTCCTCCATCATGGGTTGGTCAGGATTATAAGCTTCTCCTTTAGAGGAAGCTCCTTGAGTGCTGCCAGTTGCAGCTTGCATTCCAGTCAAATGCTGAGAGATCATATTGACCTGTTGGGCCAAGATCTTGTTTTGAGCCAATATGGCATTCAGAGTATCTACTTTAAGAACTCCTTTCTTCTGAGCTACCCCATTATTCATAGGGTTTCTCTCAGAAGTGTACATGAATTGGTTATTTGCAACTATCTCAATGAGTTCTCTTGCTTCTGTAGGCATTTTTTTGAAGTGGAGTGATCCACCTATAGAGCTGTCCAATGATATTTTGGACATCTCAAGCAGACCATCATAAAAGATGCCTAAGATGGACCATTCTGAGAGCATGTTAGAAGGACACCTCCTGATTAGCTGCTTGTGACTTTCCCAAGCTTCATAGAGGGATTTGCCTTCTCTTTGTCTGAAGGTTTGCAGTTCCACTCTGATTTTGCTCATCTTTTGAGAAGGAAAGAATTTGGCCAAGAAAGTATTGACTAATTTTTTCCAAGAGTCTAGGCTTTCTTTAGGTTGAGAATCCAACCATATCCTAGCTCTGTCTCTAACAACAAAGGAAAAGAGCATAAGTCTGTAGACCTCAGGATCCACTCCATTGGTCTTAATAGTGTCACAAATTTGCAAAAATTTAGATAGAAACTGATGTGGATCTTCCAGTGGAAGTCCATAAAATTTGTAATTCTGTTGCATTAGAGAGACTAATTGAGACTTAAGCTCAAAGTTTTTTACTCTAATGGCAGGTATGGAGATACTTCTTCCATAGAAATCAGAAGTTGGCATGGTGTAGTCATCAAGAACCTTTCTTGCATCTCCTTCATGATTAGGCTCGGCTGCCATATTTTTAGCTTCTTGTTCGAAAATTTCTGTGAGGTTTCTTTCAGAATGTTGTGCTTTAGCTTATTGTAAACGCCTCCTTAGAGTCCTCTCAGGTTCAAGATCAAGATTAAAGATAGGTTCTTTATCATAAACAAGAAGAAGAAAACAAGAAAGAAGAAGAATGGGAGCTCTATGTTCAAGAACAGAGGACTTCCTGTGAGATGTGAAGAAGAAAAACGAAAGATGATAGAAAGAAGAGAGAAAGAATTCGGCTATGAGGAGTAGAGAATTCAAAAATTGGAAAATAAAATAAAAAAATAAAAAACAAAGATAATTTAATTATTGATTGAATTCGAAAATTAAAAAAATTAAAAAAAAGATTTGAAAATTAAACTATGAATTTCGAAAAAGAAGATAGAGAAATAGAGAAGATATTTTCGAAAATTATAAGAGAGAAAGAAGAATTAGTTAGGAAGTTTTGAAAAGAAAACAAGTAACTAATTAAGAAAGATTTGAAAATAAGATAAGATAGAAGATTAGAAAAGATTTGAATTTAAAATTTAAAATTAGAAAAGATAAGATAGAAATTGAAAAGATTTGATTTTAAAATTTGAAATTAAAAAAGACAAGATAAGAATTTGAAAAAGATTTGAAAAAGATAAGATTTGAAATTTGATTTTTGAAAAAGATTTGATTTTGAAATTTTAAATTTTAAATTTTGAAATTGAATTTTTAAAATTTGAATTTGAAATAAGATAAGATAAGATTTTTGAATTTTAAAGAAAGATAAAAAGATAAGATAGTAAATCGAAAAAGATATAATTTTTGAAAAGATTTGATTTTGAAAAGATTTGAATTTGAAATTTAAAAATAAGATAAGATAAGATAATGATTTTGAAATTAAAATTTGAAAAAGTTGTTGCAATTTTTGAAAATTAAAGTAAAAAGATAGAAAAGATATTTTTTTATTTTTTTTTAAATTAATGAAGAAAGAGAAAAATAACCAAAAGATACCAAACTTAAAATTTTTAGATCTAAAGACACAAGATTTCAAAAATTTCAAAGACAAACACCTAAAGACACCAAACTTAAAATTTTAAAGATCAAAACAAGAAGAAAAACAAGAACAATTTAAAGATCAAGAAGAACACCAAGAACAAAACTTAAAGAATTCCAAGAAAACAAAGAACATGCAAAAGACACCAAACTTAAAAATTTTGAAAACCAAAGACACCAATTTCGAAAATTTTAAAGAAAAAGACTCAAAGACACCAAACTTAAGAATTGACACAAGATTCAAATAAAAGACACTATTTTTGAAAATTTTATGAAAAAAAGACTCAAGGAATTCGAAAAAGACTCAAACAAGAACAAGAACAAAGACTCAAACCAATGATCAAGATTAATAAAGAAAAGAAAAGATTTTTGAAAATTTTTTTATTTTTTTTCAAAAAATAGAAGCTAAAGACTCAAACAAAATTAAAAACAATACCTAATCTAGGCATCAAAATAATCTGTTAGTTTGTTCAAACTCGAGGACAAGGTCTTACTTGTACATGAGGAGGAACTGAGAATGACCGACCGGCCGACAACCATGCCGAGTTTATGATGGCGATGGAAAATCTGGCTAATACCATGGAAGCGAATGCTACTACAACTTTATAAGCTGTACAGAGGTTGGGTCAACCGGCGGAGAATGGAAACGGTAATGGAAATGGGAACGGAAATGGGAACGGAAATGGGGAAGGATACGGCAATGACTTGAGAGGTACTCTGATGACCTTGGCTTCGTTTCTCAAGGTTCATCCACCAACTTTCAGAGGTTCAAACAACCTCATTGAAGCGGACAATTGGTTTCAAGCCATGGAGCGTGCTCTACAAGCTCAGCATGTTCCAAACAACCAATTTGTGGAGTTTGCGGCAAATCAACTTTTAAGAGAGGCTCAACACTGGTGCAAGGAGAATGTCACTTACTGCAGCTTCTGAATGGCGACATTCCTTGGGATATTTTCTAGATGGCTTTCTACAAGAAATACTTTCCTGAATCGGTAAAAGAAGCTAGAGAGTTGGAGCTTATGCAGCTGAAGCAAGGCTTATTGTCAGTAGCAAAGTACACAAGCAAATTTGAAGAGCTCTGTAGGTTCTCAAAGGTATGTCAGGGAGCCCTTGAATCCTATGAGAGTTGGAAATGTATCAAGTACCAAGGAGGCCTCAAGGATGACATCATGATTACTGTAGCTCCCTTGGAAATAAGGATGTTCTCAGAACTAGTGAACAAAGCACGAGTTATGGAGAACTGTGCCAAGAAGGTAACTGAGGCAAGAGGAAATCGTGGTTACACTAACAACCGAGCTCGTGGCGATTACCTTGGATCAAGGGGACAGAACTTTAAGAGATACGGACACACTCCTCAGTATCTTCAAGGTCAAGCGGATTTCAGAAGAAACAACAATGCTCAGTTTTATATGGCAAGGGAAAATGGTCATTGCTATACTTGCGGATTGCCAGGGCACCTTGCTAAGGACTGCCGTCGAGGGAGTGGTGCCTGGAATTACACTTCGCACAACTGAACCAGCAAGTGTTGGGTCGTCCAAGTAATACCTGAGTGAGTCAAGGTCGATCCCACGATAATTGTTGGCTTGAGTCAAGCTGTGGTTATCTTGTAGATCTTAGTCAAGCAGATAGAAAAGTTGTTTGTTTGTTTAAAGCGCATAAAAGTAAAATAAAGATAACGTTACTCAATTGAAGGTGAATGCAATGATAAGAAGATGGTTAAGGCTTCAGAGATGCTTTGTTCTTCTGGATTAATTCGGTCTCACTGTCTATGCCAACTGTGAATGATTTCTTTTATGGTAGGTTGTATGTGATCAATGCCTTTCTTGAGAGGTTGCTGATTCTCCTCTAGGCTGAACACCAGGGTTAGTGCGCATCCAGTCTGAATGAGGGTGAAGCTCCTGTAGTCCATTTCCCTTGATGATCCTACTCAAAACGCCACAGACAAGGTCGAATGTTCTGGATCAGAGAATGCTGCACCTTTGGTTCTAGCCTTTACCATAAAGACCCGAATCTCTCCATACCTCGGCTGAACTGGTGTCTCGAGAAGTCCCCAACGAAGTCGTGGATTAGCCGTCTAAGACATGTATAATCAAGCTAGTGGTTAACTGACGATCGGATTTTCTATCGATAAAGAAATTCACAAATATATTATCGCATTGTAAGTATAGTTTCTAAACCAACAGAGAATCCTTTCGTGCAAAAGTTTTGGTTGTCACAAGTAACAAACCCCTTTAAAATTTATAACCGAAGTATTCAAACCTCGGGTCGTCTCTCAAGGAATTGCAGGGAGGTATGTTCTTATTATTGATTATGGGTTTTGTAAATTGGGGGTTTTTGAAATAAGGAGCAAGTAATTTAAATAAAAAGAAAAATAAATTAATTATAAAATCTCTTGGCAAGGTATAAGAATTTGGAAGTCCTATCCTAGTTATCCTTATCGATGGTGATGAGAATTGAGTTTTAATCCCACTTAGTTAACCTTTACTAAAGCAAAGGAAAGTCAAGTGGACTAATTAGTTTGATCCTCAAGTCCTAGTCAATCCCTGTGGGAAGATTAGCTTTAGAGCGATCTAGATCAATTAGTAATCTGCCAATTTCAACCACTGCTGAGTTTGACAACTCAAGTATTACCAATTACTTAACCAAAGCCAAAAAGAAGAAAATATCTAAATTAAATTAAAAGCATTCATAAATAGAATAAAGCAATCATAAATCTGAAACACATCAAATTACGTTTAAACATAAATTCAAATCTAACATAGAAAAGTTCATAAAGTAAATTGGGAAAATAAATAAAAGGAATGTTGAACCTGAGAAGAAGTTGAAATCCTAAAACCTTTAAGAGGAATCCTAATCCTAAATCCTAAGAGAGAGGAGAGAACCTCTCTCTCTAAAAACTACATCTAAATTATGAAAAGTGAATAATGGAAGATATCTTGTATCATTGAATGGATGCATTTCCCCACTTTATAGCCTCTAATATGAGTTTTCTGGGCCGAAAACTGGGTCAAAAACAGCCCAAAAATTGCCCCCAGCGATTTCTGTTACGTTCAGGTCGCGGCAAAGTGACGCGGAGGCGTCGTCCACGCGTTTGCGTGGATTGCATTTTTGCCAGGTCACGCGTCCGCGTGATCTACGCCTTCGCGTCGCTTGGTGTCGAAGAAGCTATGGCAAATTATATATCATTGCAAAGCTCCGAATGTTAGCTTTCCAACGCAACTGGAACCGCATCATTTGGACTTTTTTAGCTCAAGTTATGATCGATTTAGTACCAAGAGGTCAGGCTGGACAGCTTTAGCAGTTCCTTCAGTTTCTTGTATTCCTTTCACTTTTGCATGCTTCCTTTCCATCCTCTAAGTCATTCCTGCCCTGTAATCTCTGAAATCACTTAACACATATATCAAGGCATCAAATGGTAATAAGAGAAGATTAATATTAGCAAATATAAGGCCAAAGAAGCATGTTTTCAATCATAGCACAAAATCAGGAAGGAAAACGTAAACTCGTGCAAATCATATGAATAAGTGTACGAAAGATTGATAAAATCCACTCAATTGAGCACAAGATAAACCATAAAATAGTGGTTTATCAACCTCCTCACACTTAAACATTAGCATGTCCTCATGCTAAGCTCAAGAGAAGCTATAAAGGAGTGAAGAGGAATGGTAAAATGTATGAAATGCAATCCTATCTATATGAATGCAACTAAATGTGAAATGCTTCTACATACTTGGTTAAAAGTAAATAAATCTTCCAAGACAAATATAAATCAAATTTCACTAATTCAAATTATACAATAAAAGACAAGTAAACTTGTAAGAAGATAGCTCATGAAAGCAGGGAACATAGAATCAAGCATTGAACCCTTACTGGTAGTGTATATCACTCTAATCTCTCAAGTGTCTAGGGTTAATCACTCTACTCTTCTCTAATCATGCTTTCTAAACTTTGTTCTTCATCTAACCAATCAACAAATATTTAGTATACCAATGCAAACATCATGAGGTCTTTTCAGGGTTGTAATGGGGCTGAGGTAAAGGTAAGGATATATATATAAGGCTAAGTGAGCTAACAAAGTGAATCCTTGATTAGTCTAAGATCTCACCTAACATATACATACTTTATATAATTTAAAATGCTTTACCTAGCTACCCAAATTTTTTTCACTTTTGTATTACATGCTCATGTATCAAACTTATTTTTGAATTTTGTTCTATGTGCATTAATTCTTTTTATTTTGCATTTGGGGTAATATTATTTTTTTTGTATCCCCTTATTTAATTACTTAATATTTTGATTTTTTTTTTCAATGCACATGGTAATTTAATTATTTTGATTTCACATGAGCATGCTTCCCAAATCTTCAAATAACTTATTCAATTTAATTCCCTTTTTTTTTCTATCATCCCATGTTCCCATAAAATTCTCCATACTTAAATTATACACAATATCTATCTTAAGCTAACTAAGGATTCAACTTGGGATTTTTATTTTATTTTTCTGCTTAAGGCTAGTAATGTGGTTATGGAATAGATGGGAGGTTAAAAAGCTCAAAGTGGCTAACAAGGGTGACATAAAAGGGTAGGCTTATTTGGGATAAGTGAGTGAAAACAAGTAATGGCCTCAATCATATGCAAGCATGTAAATACACTAAATAATGGACATATAGAGTGGAACAAAGTAAAGATTGCAATTATAGAGAAGAAAACACACAAGAATAAAATATTTATGGTTAACTAATGTAACCATGTAATTAATCTCAAAATCTCACAGGTTGTGTGTTCTTTGGCTCAAAAACCATGTTCCAAATACAACTTCAAACAAATTTAACACATAGAAAATTTTAAATTTTTTATTTAAATTAGTGAATTTTTTTTTCAAAAATAGGGTCCTAGAAAGAAACTTATTATTTTTCAACCAAGTAGTATTTAAATGCAAACAATCAACTACACATGCAATCTATTATGCAATGCAACAATGAACTAATGAAGAAAATAAGACATTGGTGTTGAGAAGAGAATAACTAACCCATGGAGATCGGTATCGACTCCCCACACTTAAAGGTTGCACCGTCCTCGGTGCATGCTAAGATGTACAAGTGGACGGGCTACTCCAACTGATGCCTTTCTCTATAGATTGTGCAGATTGACTTGCTTGTCTCCCCATATAGAAGTTCTTCCTTTTCCCTTCCTCGGTGCCATCCTGAAAGAAGAGGAAAAGGGAGAAAAGTAACCCAGAAATAAAGATAAGAAAAATAAATAAAATATGGGTTGGTAATGCCAAATAATAAAGGTCTCAATTACATGGTAGCTACAACATGCAGTGAGAAAATAGTAGAAGCATACGGCATATCAATAGTGCAAGAATTGTAACAATAGGGAAGAGGGTGTGGGTAATGCAAAATAGTGTAAGTGCATATCAATGCAAAAGGAATATCAGTATTATAAAAATTAGCATTGACTTATGAATAATAATACCAAATTAGAATAAAACAAGTCATGAAGCACCAGAATAATTCAAAAAGATGTAACAGTTGAATGAGAAAATTTTAACACCAATGAAAAAAAATAATTTTAGAAAAGAAAATAAAAATATACCCAAAATTAAAATGCAATGGATGAAAGTATGCAAATAAATTAAATAAAATAGAATGAAAGTGAAGAGGGATGAGAAGTTAAAAAGATGAAGTAAGAAAGAAAGAAGAAAGAAGAAATGATAGGGAAAAAAATTAGGATTAGAAAAGAAAAGATAAGATAATTAGCGCTGATCTGGATAAGTTGTGCGGCGCAGGCGACGCGAGCACGTGGGTTGCGCGTTCGCGCGGATAGCGCTTCTATGAAGTGACACGGACGTGTGGGTCACGCGTTCATGTGGAGTGATTTGTGCCATTAGCGCGAGGGCAGCCTCGCGATCGCGCAACTCTCTGTTTTAAATGTATTTTGCCAAAAATCTGGGTGACGCGTGCGCGTGGGTGACGTGCACGCGTGAATGTCCTTTCTTTTAAAAATGACGCGGACGCGTGGGAAACGCGTTCGCGTGGTAGGGCTTGTGCTTCTAGCATGGTTCTAGCCCCACTCCATCATAACTTACTGCCAAACACATTTTTACGTCGATTTTGCAGGGCACGCGTTCGCGTGGGTGACGCGGACGCGTGGGAGGCATGTTTTCAAAAATGACGCGGCCGCGTCAGCGACACGGTCGCATGGGCATGGTTATGCCTAAGGCACGCCTCCAGCCACGCTTTCGCGTGACTTTTTGTTCAACTTTCTTTTCTTCCCAACACACCTGTGAGGCGGACGCGTCAGCGACGCTTACGTGTCATGTGCGTATTTTTTTTTATGTAGGATGCAAAATGCAATGATAGTGTGGATGCTATGAATAATTCCAGGTTCAATGAAAATAGAATAAAATAAAATTTAAAAAACAAACAAAACGAAATAAAATTAAAATTGAAAGAGGAACGATCATACCATGGTGGGTTGTCTCCCACCTAGCACTTTTAGTTAAAGTCCTTAAGTTGGACATTTGGGGAGTCCTTTATTATGGTGGCTTGTGCTTGTACTGATCCTTGAATCTCCACCAATGTTTGCAATTCCAGTATCCTCCGGGATCCCAAACTAGGCACAGAAAGTCTTCAAGCAAGTTAAAGCAAGTGACAAGGCCCCAAGAGTGTTGATTTCTAGACTAAATTCCGGGGTCCCAGACCTTGCTTTTGCACCCGTCTTCTTGTTGATCATCATGATTCCATCCGGGTGGCAAGCAATCTGAATTCTCACTAAAGCGGCCAAACAACCTCCTAGACCCATTCAGTTGAGCTTTACACCAACATTTGCATTTAAACTTTAAGTTTTCCACCATATTGAATCTTGCATGACGACTCTTACCACTAACCATCTTCTTCTTACGCTTAATGCCACAAAGAGCTCTAAGCTGACCATCTGTTTCAAGTAAAGCATATTCAAGCGAGCTAATTAAGCTTAGAGATGAAAGATTTACCCACTTGAATGAAGGAATAGATGGTGATGACTTTGGGGAAGAGGTCTCTAACAGCATTGGCAAGGTGATTTCCAGCTCCATTTCCTTGAGTTCTTCCTTGACAACTTCCACCTCCTTGCAAGCTTCTTCAATTTCAACATCTTCCTCTTGGTAGCTTTCTTCCAATTTAATCTCTTCTTCATTGCTTACCAAGGGCATGGGAGGTTGTGCTTCTGCTTCTTTAGTCTCCATCTCTTGATCAACCTCTTCCAAGTCTTCAACCATGATATGCCTCAGAGGTTGTACACCCTCTTCAACATCAAATTCAAACTTCTTAGCGGAATCCTGTACAGTTCTCGATTCCCATGGAGGTTCGGTATCTCCTAAATCTTCAACCATTTCTTCCTCTGCAACTATTATGGCTTCCTCCACTTGTTCCAATACAAAGCCATGTTCCTCATTGTCCACCGAAGTTTCTAGTGTCTCCTTCATGCTATGCTCTTCTTTTTATTCTCTACATGCAGCCAAGGGAGTACTTTGAGTGCTCATATGTTGAGAAGCTAATTTATTTACTACCTCGGTTAAGGCAGTCGCGAGTTCCAGTACATCCATTTGCATCTTCGCTTGCCCTTGAAGAAGACCACGAAGGAAGTCATCCATTGGAGATTAGGGTGGATATGAGGGTTCATTATTTTGGAGAAAGGGTTCATAATAGGAAGATGATTCTTCTTGATAAGGATATGGAGATGGTGAATATTGAGGTGGTGGTTCTGGGTGTGGTTCATATGGTGGTTGGTGTGGTGGATATAGGTTAGGGTCATATGGTGGTGTTTGGTGGTAAGGGGCTTGTGAGTATGGTGGTCCAGAGTTGTGTTGAGGAGATGGTTCATAAGCATATGGCGGGACTTGTTGGCAACTACAAGGGGTCCACCATAGTCATCATTTCGGTATGCATCACAGAATGGTTGTTGGTTATAGTGCATTGGAGGAGGGTTGTTGCCAAGAGGGTTGATCAAATCCTTGTGGCTCCTCCCATCTTTGATTCTTCCAACATTGATGTCTATTTTCATTATAGTTTCCATTTCTTACAACAACATTGGAACCAAACTTAAAGCGATGGGGTGAGAACTCATAATAGCAAATAAAAATTAAAAATAAAAATAAAAATAAATTTAAATTAAAAGGTTATTGAAATTTAAATTTTTGAATTTGAAAATTAAATTTTGAATTTTGAAATTTGAAATTTTGAAATTTGAAATTTTGAATTTTGAAATTTGAAATTTGAAATTTGAAATTTGAAATTTGAATTTTAAATATTCAATTTTGATTTTTGAATTTTAAATTTTGAATTTTGAATTTTAAAAAAGTCAACAATATAAGATAAAGATTTGAAAAAGATTTAAATTTTGAAAAGGTTTGATTTTTAAAATTTTAAATTTAAATTTTGAAATTTGAATTTTGAATTTTGGAATTTAATTGAAATTTGAAATTTGAATTTGAAATAAGATAAGATAAGATTTTGAAAAAGATATGATTTTTGAAAAAAAAGATTTGAATTTTGAAATTTAAAACTAAGATAAGATAAGATAAAAATTTTAAAATAGAAATCTGAAATTTTTTTTTTGCAAATTTCGAAAATTCAATTAAAATAAAGAGAAAATATATTTTTGAATTAAATGAGGAAAGAGAAAAAACAATAAAAGGACACTAAACTTAAAATTTTTAGATCAAAACGAAGAGAACAACTAAGAACAACTTGAAGGTCAAAATGAACATGAAGAACAAATTTTTGAAAAATTTTTAATAACTAAATAAAAACCAATAACCTCTTAATTTATGAAAAAACAAAAATAAAAATAAAAATAAAAATAAATAAACAAGCAAAAAGCAAATATTTACAATAACCAATAATAAGGCACACGATTACAATCTCTCGACAACGACGCCATTTTGACGATCGGATTTTCTATCGGTAAAGAAATTCACAAATATATTATCGCGTTGTAAGTATAGTTTCTAAACCAACAGAGAATCCTTTCATGCAAAAGTTTTGATTGTCACAAGTAACAAACTCCTTTAAAATTTATAACCGAAGTATTCAAACCTCGGGTCGTCTCTCAAGGAATTGCAGGGAGGTATGTTCTTATTATTGGTTATGAGTTTTGTAAATTGGGGGGTTTTTGAAATAAGGAGCAAGTAATTTAAATAAAAAGAAAAATAAATTAATTATAAAAATATCTTGGCAAGGTATAAGAATTTGGAAGTCCTATCCTAGTTATCCTTATCGATGGTGATGAGAATTGAGTTTTAATCCCACTTAGTTAACCTTTACTAAAGCAAAGGAAAGTCAAGTTGACTAATTAGTTTGATCCTCAAGTCCTAGTCAATCCCTATGGGAAGCCTAGTTTTAGAGCGATCTAGATCAATTAGTAATCTGCCAATTTCAACCACTACTGAGTTTGACAACTCAAGTTAAAGCATTCATAAATAGAATAAAGCAATCATAAATCTAAAACACATCAAATTACGTTTAAACATAAATTCAAATCTAACATGGAAAAGTTCATAAAGTAAATTAGGAAAATAAATAAAAGGAACGTTGAACCTGAGAAGAAGTTGAAATCCTAAATCCTTTAAGAGGAATTCTAATCCTAAATCCTAAGAGAGAGGAGAGAGCCTCTCTCTCTAAAAACTACATCTAAATTATGAAAAGTGAATAATGGAAGATATCTTGTATCATTGAATGGATGCATTCCCCCACTTTATAGCCTCTAATCTGAGTTTTCTGGGCCAAAAACTGGGTCAAAAACAGCCCAAAAATCGCCCCCAGCGATTTTTGTTACGTTCAGGTCGCGGCAAAGTGACGCGGAGGCGTTGTCCACGCGTTTGCGTGGATTGCATTTTTGCCAGGTCACGCGTCCGCGTGATCCACGCGTTCGTGTCGCCTGGCGTCAAGGCAGCTATGGCAAATTATATATCCTTGCACAGCCCCGGACGTTATCTTTCTAACGCAACTGAAACCGCGTCATTTGGACCTCTGTAGCTCAAGTTATGATCAATTTAGTACCAAGAGGTCAGGCTGGACAACTTTAGTAGTTCCTTCAGTTTCTTGTATTCCTTCCACTTTTGCATGCTTCCTTTCCATTCTCTAAGTCATTCTTGCCCTGTAATCTCTGAAATCACTTAACGCACATATCAAGGCATCGAATGGTGATAAGAGAAGATTAATATTAGCAAATATAAGGCCAAAGAAGCATGTTTTCAATCATAGCACAAAATCAGGAAGGAAAACGTAAACTCATGCAAATCATATGAATAAGTGTATGAAAGATTGATAAAATCCACTCAATTGAGCACAAGATAAACCATAAAATAGTGGTATTAACTAATATCCGATGAAAGACGCTTGCTGAACCTATATAGAATAGAGATAACCTTGTGCCGGTTCAACTCATTCATAAGGTTGAAGAACGAAGATACATCTTAGAATTGAGAATCAAATACGAATTGAGATAGAACAGTAATACTTTTATTAATCCATAAAACTTAGCAGAGCTCCTCCCCTTAACCTAGGAGGTTTAGAGACTCATACTGATAGAAAATACAATGAAAGGTAAAAGTGGACAAGGATTGATCTTCTCCTTTACCTTAATCAGCCGCCTTAGTACGGACACTAACTTTAGCATCGGAGTGTCCTTGCAGGTGGCCTCACCCGCCGATCCACCGACGATTCGGACTATCATTCCCTTGAGACGCTCGCACACAGATTCAGATACTTTACCTCACCCAATTGCTCCAGTCCAGACTTCATCCGAACCGCCACTCACCCGAGTAACCAAACAATACTCAACCTCATCTTCATTATCGTTGTCTTCAATCTCACGCACCTCGACAACATTATCATCGTCCCCCTCATTTTCATCTATCTCCTCCTCATACTCATTATCTTCTTCAACAATTATGGAAAAAAATTTGAATTTTGAAAAGAACCAAGCATCCCACAAATCGATAACACAAAAAATTAAAGTGAAGGAGAAAAAAGACCTGCGATCGAGGAACACTTAAAAGCCTTGACGAACTAGGGCTTCGACGAGGTGAGTGAGGCTAGAGAACTCAATACCATCGCCCGTTGGTAACCAAACAAAATGGGCTTGGAAGGATCGAATTCAGGTTCGGGAATCTCATCGGTAGAAGAAGCGAGTTTGAGTCGGTCTTCATTGTCCTTGGATCCTTATTCTTGGGAACCTTTTCTGTTTTGAAGTGCTTCTTAGAGGTTGGAGACAAGGCCAGGAGGCATTATCATATTGGGCGAATGAATTTGAAGATTCATTGAAACAAAAAGTGAGAAATGATGAAAAATTTAAAGAATTAAAAAGATTCGAAAAACCCTAATAAAGATGAGGTTGTTGATGTTGACGATGACGAGGAGAATGAGGTTAATGAAGAAGAGGCAAAAACATCAAGAAGGAAGAACGGTGAGTTGAATCGCCAAGCCAATGAATTCAAGATTAAGTCTGTTGTGGGAAATGATGTGAAAAAAGAAAAAACAGTTTAAATATTTTAAATAACTTTTTAGGATTTGAATATATTTATTTGTAAAAATTTATCTTTTATAAGTACAAAACCATTTTCATTTTTCTATAAATACATTTATGAGTAATGTAAACTTTCATAGGTTAATACTTAAATTCATCTCTGAAAGATCACCGATCTTCATTTTCGTCCCCGAATGATTTTTTTAATCAAATTAGTCCCTGAAAGATAAACTGTAAGTCAAATTAGTCATTCTATCAGTTGGACGATGACGTGACACGCCACGTGGCAGGTCAGTGACACGTGGCACGCCACGTGGCACTTGACATGTAAAAAAGTTTTTTATTAGTCAAAATAGTTCTTGAAAGTCCAGACGTAAGTCATTTTCATCCCAATAATAATAATAATTAAGCAACAAATTTTCAATATTTTGTAAAATTTGGAATTGAAGCAAAATTTGTGGATGTTCTTGAATTTTGACTCTAAATATCACTACCATTACATCCTATATGTAAGTAATACCGTAATGAAAAAAATAAAGATGTAGTAGAAAAAAAATAGTAGTATAACTTTGTTTAGGTTAACATACATAAAGAATGACTAATTTAACTAATTTTTAAAATTTGAGAGATGAAAATGACTGACATCTGGACTTTTAAGGATTATTTTAACTAATAAAAAACTTTTTTATATGTCAAATACCACGTATCAGTGACCTGTTACGTAGCGCGTCACGTGCACTTAACGTAACACGTTATCATTCAATTAACGAAAGGACTAATTTGACTTACCATTTATCTTCTCAGGATTAATTTGATTAAAAAAATTATTCAAAGACAAAAATAAAAATTGCGTGATCTTTCATAAATGAATTTGAATATTAACCAAACTTTCACGGATACCTATTGTAATTTATTCTCACGTTTTCATTCAAATCGCTAGTAAAATATACGGGCCTAAAAACTCTCGCTACTGTTCTCCCTGGTCTCCACAATCCCCTGCTTGATCCCTCTTTATCTCTCACACTCCTCACTCTATTCATTACAACTCAACACACGTTCTTTACATCTTTTTTTCACCTTGAAACCCTAGACCCATACCCGGTGCCGCCCCCCAAAGCGCGGAGCCACCACCGCCACCACCACCACCATGTCCTCCACGCGCCTCCTTGCCGCAGCGGCTCGCCGCTCTCATCGGCGAACAGCTCCTTCCCTCTCCACCACCTTCCGATCCCACTCTACCNCCCCCCGACCCACCCTCACGGACCACACTCGGATCCTCGCTGCCCCCGAGACACGTGTCACCACCCTCCCCAACGGCCTCCGTGTGGCCACCGAATCGAGCCTCGCAGCGCGCACCGCCACCGTTGGCGTGTGGATCGATGCCGGGTCAAGGTTCGAGACGGAGGAGAGTAACGGCACTGCGCATTTCCTTGAGCACATGATCTTCAAGGGCACGGAGAAGCGCAACGCTAGGGAGCTCGAGGAGGAGATCGAGAACATGGGAGGCCACCTCAACGCCTACACCTCAAGAGAGCAGACTACTTATTACGCTAAGGTCGCTGACAAGGACGTGCCTAAGGCACTCGATATCTTGGCGGATATTCTTCAGAACTCGAGGTTCGATGAGAATCGCATCAGCCGCGAGCGTGACGTGATCCTCAGGGAGATGGAAGAGGTAATTTCCATGGAACCGATAGTGTCTTTGTAGGTAGTTAGATCTGAGATTTGTTATATTTTATATCTGATATGACTGGCTGTGTATCAAATATTGTTTCATAACGTGAGAATCTAATCCCAGTAGGAATGCACTTGTTTGAATTGGAGTTGGAAATGTGTGGTAATATGGTTATGCTGGATATGGTGTTTGTTGATCGTTTTATTTTTTGTTTTCTATTAATGTTTTTAAGGCTATGGTTTTGTGGCTTAAGGGTTTCAGTGTGCATCTATTGGGCTTCTTTATTAGTTGTTTTTGTTGGCCATCTGTGTGGGTGACTGTGTGTGGAAGCTGATAACTTTGTGCTTGAGGGTGACTCGTAGTTTTGGTATGGATGGCAATTGAGTTAATGGTGTCCTATTTTTATTGGGTATATATGGATTGGAAGTAATTTTCTTCTGACGCTTTTGTACATTTTGGCTAGTGTTTTTTTCATTTATTTTATTACAATGATGATTATGATTATAAGATTAAAAAAGAAATATTATTAATATCATTGAGCTGTAATTTATTTTATTGTTTGTCAGCAGTTAACAACTTCTGCGCTTTGTATTTAAATTTTTTTGGAGATTGTAGTGGAATGTGGAACTGCTGGGCCATTGTTTTGAGTTTAACTCTTTGATTTTTTTCAATTTATCCTGGCAAAGCTTTTTTTTGTTGTTAATATATTTTCTTAAAATTCTGTTACTAGCTGAAGAAAAGGAATTTACTTTTGTGTGTGGCATAGTAGCTGAGAAGTGATTGTTTTTGCGGTAATCTAAATTTTAAAAGCATGGGGTTTTAATGGGAAGTTTTGGTTGTAGGTGAGTTGTGTTACATTTTCAGTTGAAATATTTGTTCCCTATAGAATTTTATGAGTAATTGGCTTTATTTTTTTGGATTTTGGTTAAGATAGGATTGTAGTTTTATATCATGCTTTTGATGAGTACATTAGCATCCTGAACTGCTCTTCATGCTTGAAAAGCGGCCACATATTTTATCCTGAATTGTTTTGTATTATGTTTCCATTTTACTTTTTGATAAAAAGGTTTATTGTATGTAACTGCTTGTAGGTTGAGGGCCAGACAGAGGAAGTGATTTTTGATCACTTGCATGCAACTGCTTTTCAGTACACCCCTCTTGGTAGAACCATCCTTGGGCCTGCTCAAAACATTAAGACGATCACCAAAGATCATCTGCAGAACTACATTCAGACACATTACACTGCTCCTAGGATGGTATGTACAAATTAATGTGGTCTTTATGGGTGTATAGTCCTCTGAACGCAAGTCATTTAGTAACTATTCTGTATTTTAAATTAAAAAGATATTGAAGCTCCCAGCCTTAATGGCTGTTTTCATTATGGGGTTTGCTATTCTAGGTGATAGCTGCTTCTGGAGCTGTTAAGCATGAAGATATTGTTGAGCAAGTGAAAAAATTGTTCACCAAGTTATCAACAGATCCTACCACAGCATCTCAATTGGTTGCTAAAGAACCAGCAATTTTCACTGGTTCTGAGGTAAGAATATATATGTTAAAAGCATGAAGCATGAGCACGTCTGCTGCTGCCATGATAGTAAAGTTAGACAACTATTCATTTCCATCTTCTCGTTCTTCTGATAAAAAGGTGAGGATGCTTGATGATGAAATTCCTCTTGCACAATTTGCGGTAGCTTTTGAAGGAGCATCTTGGAAGGATCCAGATTCAATCGCTCTGATGGTCATGCAAGCTATGTTAGGTTCTTGGAATAAGACAGCGGGTGGTGGAAAACACATGGGGTATGAAACTTGATACTTTTCCCTTCCTCATCCCAATAAATGAGGAAAAAAATCCTATTGATACTGACTGAATTGTGTTTCTTGTACTTGTTGACAGTTCTGAGTTAGCACAGCGAGTTGGCATCAATGAAGTTGCTGAAAGCATGATGGCTTTCAACACTAACTACAAGGACACTGGTCTTTTTGGTGTTTATGCTGTTGCTAAGGTCTGTCTCTTTGTGGTTGTCTTATGGAGAATGTCTTAAACTTTCAAATAACATGTACTGCTCTCTTTTATTGTTCTAATGTATGCTTGAGGAGTGAGGACTACAGTCTCCAGTGTTACCATCAAATGAATATTCCTCCTCTTTTTTCTCATAAATATGCTTTATACTTCTGATTGTCAAACTTTAAAAAACTCTTAACAAGTTTGTGAGACCACCATGCAAATTGTGTTAATATAAACTCTCTTTTTGTTAGATTTTGTACATGTTTAAATAAACACCAAACAAAATCAGCAAAATTTAGTTTTACCATTACATTTGAGTCTAAATTTACACTTTTCTGCCCTCAAAACCTAAAGTTTTGGTATCTTTTATTGAATGCATCAGTTGTCTTATTTATTCAGTTTGTTAAGCTAATATCGTATATTTCTTATTTATTGTTATCAGTTATTTTTTGTCAAACTACAGTGTAATAAGTTATGTATTAAGTTATATGTTTAATTAATCTTTTTTTCACTTGTTTTTGTTACAAAGTTAAAATCGTTTGATGCTATTATAGATGTTATTTAATTGTATTTAGTTATTGAGATATATATACTTTTTAAATGTTATTTTTTAACGATATAAACTAATATTGGGATACATTAGTGCTCTGATGTTTAAAAAGTTACTGTGCGTTTCTTTACCATTTCCTTTTATCAACATCTTCAATTATCTCTCTTGAGAAACATTTTCCTTCTCATTTGTTTTCCAGCCGGATTGCTTGGACGATTTGTCATATGCAATAATGTATGAGACAACCAAGTTAGCTTATCGGGTTTCAGATGATGATGTTACCCGTGCTCGTAATCAGGTGTGCACCTATTTCTAGTACTGATCCTTTGCGTGCTACTTGAATTTGAAATTGGAATTATGTTTATGCACTGTAATGAGGCTTCATTTATCGATGACTACTATCTGGTTCAAGATACCCATGTAGTTTAGTGTTATTTTCACAGGTCTTGTATCTTTTCCTCCGCTAGGATGGTTTGCCTGCAATTGAAAATTTTTATATCCAACAGAAATAGTTAATTCTTCAGAAGTCTAATTCTTGAGGAATTTTCATATAAATTTCTGGACTGGGATCAACATTTCACTTCTGTTTGTTGGATACCAATGTACACCTCCACAGATTTGGAGTGTTGAAAATTTCCTACAAATGGAACAGTAATTTCATTCTCACTGTCATTAGCACTTGTAAGTTGTAACCCAATTGCATATACAGTTATTAAGGTGGGTGCATGTATCCGACCCCACCTAATGGGAAGACTTTGAAGTTATTTGTTGTGTTGGCGGTTACTTCCTCATAATCAGATATTACTGAGTTTAAAGTCTGGTCAAGTGTTGTTGAGTGTTAAACTGTACCTGATTCCAAGCTTCTTGGTGTAAGCTTTGATGCAGGAAAAGGATAAAGATAGGAATGGGTAACCCTATTCTATTCTTTTTCTTTCAATAACTTATCCTTTAATGCATCACGTTTTCCTTTTGTCAACTCTGTTGGAAAGTAATTTCATTTTCCCGTTTTTGGAAAGTATTGTCTGGAAGTATAGTAGTTACTTAAGATCTATCTCCACTTGATCTTTTTTGATGAGCGTGCTAGATGTACTGTATTTTTTCTTTATTGAAGTTATGCCAAATACACGATGATTAACTTCTACCACATATGTATAATGAAGAATTGTCAATGCATTCAATTGTGAATCTTATTTGTCAGTTAGAGCATATCTGCACAATCTTCCTATCACATTTACTGTTGTGAGACTTTTAATGTTGAAACGGTCATTTGAATGTTAAGGTGCACTAATGTTTTTGTCTTAATTTTTGTATGAAAAAATGCTTTAGTTAATTGTTAATTAATATTTGTTTCCATACTGCAATCCCCACTTCTAAATGTGGTTTTTTACAGTTGAAATCTTCGCTGCTGCTTCACATAGATGGAACAAGCCCTGTAGCTGAAGATATTGGACGCCAGGTATGATAGGTCTTGAACTTCATAATGAAAAAGAGGAATTATGAAGTTGTTTTTAATCTAATAACTATTGTGTTTTTAAGCTGTTGTGTTTTTAATCTACCAATGAAATAATACATACTATTGTGTTTTTAATCTACCAATGAAATAATACATATGTGGAATTTCGAATTTGCGTAGCATGATAACTTAAGGTGGTAAATAGTTCATTGACTCATGTCTCCGTATATTTGTAAATTTTGATTTTCTTAATTAGTGTGAAACATGAATTTGATGGCAGATTCTTATTTTACAGAATTCTATATTTAGCTACTTGTGATAAGTGAGCCAAAAATGTGTGTTTTTTTTTTTTTTTCTCTCTCTAATAGATCAGACAATGTGATCAGACAATGTGTTTTTAATCTAATAACTATTGTGCAGTTGTTGTTTCTATAGCTCATCATACTCCAACTCTGCAAGCTTACTATCATCTGCTCTAAGACTATCAATCTGTGCTAAGCTTATTTTCTCAGAACATATCCTATGTTAGATTTTTGTAGGTTTTGTTTCATTATCTTGTTTGTGTTGTTTCAGCTACTTACATATGGCCGGAGAATCCCATTTGCTGAATTGTTTGCTAGAATCGATGCTGTTGATGCAAGCACAATTAAACGTGTTGCAAACAGGTTTATTTATGACAAGGTAAGTAGGGAAAACTAATATTTTGCTTGGAAATTGGTACTATATGATGGTCTCGTGTAAATATTTTTATGATTATCATGTTTATTCTTTGCAGGATATTGCTATTGCTGCAATGGGACCTATTCAACGTTTGCCCGACTACAACTGGTTCAGACGCAGAACCTACTGGAACCGCTACTAGTTCATCTTAGTTTTCTGCTTAATTCATCTCCAAGGGAGGTCTGGCATAAAGTTTTGTTTCAATGTACAACATGTATGCCTCTGGTAGCTGTTAGCCGCCAATTTTTATTTTTTATAGGCCTGTGTTTCTCTAACATTCATGCGAAAATAAGTATGCTTTTGTCATTGATGTAATTGGCATCGTTGATTCTGCGTTAATGCTTGTTGCAAAAGTAGGTATTGCCTTGAAGTTGCCTTGTATCTTCCTGACATAACACTTGCATATGGTCCTGTTTAAAAGGTTAAGCCTGAATTCTGGCTGCTCGCAATGTCGACTTAGTTCTTATTGAACTACACGCCACC
Organism: Arachis ipaensis; assembly: GCF_000816755.2. NCBI lineage: Eukaryota > Viridiplantae > Streptophyta > Magnoliopsida > Fabales > Fabaceae > Arachis > Arachis ipaensis. The sequence continues at coordinate 51,756,820 of NC_029791.2, forward strand.
AGTATCTTCTGTTATTGGAACCAGTGCTGTTAAAAAAAAAAACCACTTTAACACCAAACAAAACCATGGAAGGATTGAAAGTCTAGCGTTGTCGTCGCGGTGTTTCTTTCTCAGAAAGGTTCTGTTTAGCTCCCCAATCTGACGAGTTCAAGCCGCCAGCAATGGAGGAGATAGATTGGCGGTCTCAGTTTCGCATTAACACCAAACAGAACCAACGATATCCAAACTGGAATAACCAGCTTTTTGATTAAGTTAAAAAGCTATTAAAACGAAACCTGATTTATATCGGTTTGAAATTGGTTCTTACACTAGTTTAACCGAAACCTGATTTAACTAGTTTACACCATGGTCACCATTCGATTTAGTATCCTAGTAGTGTCTTTGCATATTCCTCTCTTTAGTATCCGTGCTGTACCCTTCAAGTAGCACCGTAGGTTGGAGTGTTCATGGTTTGGTTAATTCAAAAACCAAATTAGTTTTATGGTTAACTAAAAATATAGTATTGGTTAATTAACCAAATTGGTTTTACATGATAAAATCGGTTATTAACTGGTTAGTAAAATTCAAAACCGGTTTTTAATTGGTTATTAAAGTAAAAATTGGTTTTCAAAAAATAATCGGTTTTTACACAAAAAACTGATTTTTATGCTAAAAAATTGGTTTTTATACCATAAAATTGCTTTTTACATGTAAAAATAGATTTTTAAACAAAAATTAATATTTTTATATAGAAAAACCCAAATTTTCAAACCTTTTTCTCATTTTCTTTCTATCTCTCTCCTTTTCTCTCCCCCTCCTCTTCTCTCTTCCTTCTCTCTCTCTCTCTTTCTCCCCTTCTCCTCTTTCTCCTCCTCTCATCTCTTTCTCTTCCTCTCCCCTCTCACCCATTTCTCTCTCTCCAGCCTCCTTTCTCTCCTCTTCTCTTCCTTCTCTCTCTCTCTCTCCCCCTCCCCTTTCTTTCTCTCTCCCCTTCTCTCCCCATGCTCTCTCTCTCCCCTTCCCTCTTTCTCTCTCCCCTCCTCTCCCTCCTCTCACTCTCTCCTTCTCTCTCCTCTCCTCTGTTTTCTCTCTCTCCTTCTCTCTCTCTTTCTCTCTCCCCATCCACTCTCTCCCCTCTCCATTTCTCTCTCTTTGTCCCTTTTCTCTTCCTCTTTCTCTCTCTTCTTCTCTCTCTCCTATCCTTCTTCTTCTCTCTTCTTATCTCTCTCTTTTTTTCTCCTCCTCTATCTTCTCTTCTTCTCTCTCTTCTCTTTTGCTTTAGAGAGAAGAGGAAAAAAGAGATAGAAGAGAGATAGAGATTGAGAGAAGGTTGATAGAGAAAGAGAAAAGAGAGAGTAAGAAAAGAAAGAGGAGAATGAGAGAAAAGAAAGAGAGAAAGAGGAGGAGAGAGAGAAAATGGGAGAGAAAGAAAGAAGAAAAGGAAAGAGAGAGGAGCAAGAGAGAGAGAAAGAGAGAAAAGAAAAAAAGAGAGAGAGAGAGGGGAAGAAAAGGGGAGAGAGAGAGAGAGAGGAAGGAAAGGGGAGAGAGAGAGAAGGGAAAAGAGAGGAGAAATGAGAGAGAGACAGGAGAGGAGAGGAGAGAGAGATAGGAGGGGAGAGAGAGAGAAAAGGGAGAGATGATTAGAGAGAGGAATGGGAGGAGAGAGAGGAAGAGAGAGAGAAGGGAGGGGGAGAAATAAGGTAAGGAGAGAGAGAAGAAGTGAGAGAGTGGGGAGAAGGAGAGAGAGAGAGATAGAGAGAGAAGGAGAGAAAGAGAGAGAGGGAGAGAAGGATAGAGAGACAAGGGAGAGAGAAAGAAAGACAAGGTGGAGAAAGAGGGGAAGAGAGAGAGAGATTTGGTTTTGGTTAACCAATTCTAAAAAATATGGATATGATTTTTAAAATTGTTTTATTAAACTGGTTAACCAAAATGTGATTATGGTTTTTTAACCGGTTAACCACATTTTGATTTTTTTATGAACACCCCTAACCGGAGGTTCAAGGTCTAAACACTCTCAATGGGCATATAGATCCAACAGTAATTCTCTATGGAGCAAGGGTTTTATGTGCCGAGTGTCATTTCCAATAGGAGTGGTCTTTCAGATTTATGGTATTCACCATTTTAGACCTTCAAATCCAAAATTTATTATACTGGTCCTTAAGATTTGGCTCTAATTTGCTATAATGGACACTGCAACAATTAGTTGATGTGGTTAGATTGGTTTCAAGAGCCAATTTAGTCCCTCTCCTTTAAAACCCTAATTCATTCCCATTATTGAAAAACAGAGCATACAACCCTAGACCTTTTTTTTTGTAAGAACCCTAAACCTTTCTCCAATATAGGAAATCGATGAAACCCTAGAAACTATAGTAATAAAAAAAGGGTTAACAACTATTGGTACAAAAAATAGATTTTTCTTGACAAGGTGTTTCGATTGCCAATGGTTTCGACTATAGAAGCAGAAACGGGAAAGCTGAAGTCAAAGAAGGATGGTACAAAAGAACGTTAAAGTCGAAAGGTAGTTAGTGCCTTTCCTTAAGGATCAAGGCTTGCTGCTTTACCTTCAAGTTAATTGGAGAACATGAGTGCGAGATTTGAGAAGCAAGCTGAATGAAACATGGGACTTGAAAACCAAGACATGGGTGTCAAAAAATTGGGGTCAAGATTCTTCAAGATAAGGTTAGGACATGGCTGAGAAAAAAAGGAAAAGTAAGATACTGGACAATATGCTCCATGACAAGATCATCTCCATGGCCTATAAATAGTAGAAACTCAGAAGAGTTATGGGACTTCAATCAAGAACACTAGATCATCACATAAACTCATAAAATTCTCAGTCTCTATAACATAAAGGAAGAACATGGAGTTCAAGTGCATGTGGTGTTAGAAGTCAACTTTTGATTTGTTTTCTTTTGTTTATTTAATTCATTTTCTTTCATTACTTTACATTTTGTCGTTATTCTAGTTCCTTTACGATTCAATTTTATGTTTCATTAATTTAAAACTTTTCTCTGCTTATTTATTTATTCATTCATTTTACCTTGTTCAATATAAATTTGTCGCTAGTAATTTCGACGCAAGTCATTTTCGACACTATTGCTAAGTAATTCCCGGGTCGAGCTCATTCTTTATTAGAGGAGTTGTATCTGCTCCCTGAACTGAGATCGTGATACAAGCTCGATTCGACACCCTGTCGAACAATACCAAAAATCGAGTGAAACAAATTGGCACGCCCAATGGGTCCCTAGGTTAAGTAATTGTCAAATTTGCAGGCAATTACGCAGTGACAAATTAATAATGTCTAATAGAGCTTCAACTTTGACAGATACGTTGAATAATGATATTGGAGATTCTACAAGAGGACCTGACAGAGAGGTTGTTCCATTGATTGGCACCCCGAGTCGACAAACAACTTTAGTTGTCGCAAAAGGGATCCCAACGGTTGTACCTATTACATGGCCTCCATATGGGTTACCCCCAAATTATTCTTCACCTATAGAAAATCCTAATACTGGAAATATAGGAGGTGCTACTATAAAGAATAATCCTTTGTATAATTCAGTACCACCCCCAGGGTATCCTTTCATGGGGACACACTATTATAACCGTGGCATGGCAAACTATAATGCCTCTCAACACTTAATGAACAACCCTCCATATATGGGATCCGTTTCCATGCCACATCCTATTCCTACCATGTCGAATGTCACTTCGACACAAGGCATAGGAGCACTTAGAGTATCGATAGGAGGGACACATACCTATATATTCCCAGAAATGTCGAGGCAGATTCCTGATGGGACATCTTTGCCTAATACAATCGAATATTTGGCTGTATTTAGACAACAAATCAAGAATAGCCATCATGATTTAGTAAATATGATGATACAACAGATGGTTATAGTACTAAATCCCATGTTTGAAAATAACAATGCTAGAATAGAGCAAGTTGCTCAATGAGTCGATGATATTGCAGGAGCAATTAATCGATCTTTAGTTTAACCTTTGGGGAAAGTTCATGTTAATAATCCTCCTCTCATGTTAAATAGAGGAGATGATCCAAATAGGATATTGAACAAAGCTAGAGCAAACAATGCTGCTCATGCTTATGGTCAAAATATAACTCAAGCTGTCAAGCAAATATTGAATAGAGTAGGACTGAATATTGGGGTGACAAATCAATATTATTTTATATCCCCTTTTCCAAATTTTGTTTTACAGGCTGAACTCTCCAGGGGTGTCAAAACTCCTAAATCTCTTACAATGTTTGCTGAAAAAAGTGGAGAATCGACTATAGAGTACATTGCTCGATATTTAGTCGAAATACGTGAGATGGCCAATAATAAATATTTGAAAATGAGATATTTTCCCTCTTAACTAACAAAGAACGCTTTTACTTGGTTTTCAAATTTACAACCTAATTCGATCCATAATTAGGTTTAATAGAAAGAAGTTTTCATTATCAATTCTTTAGGGAAGAAATAAAGGTGAGTTTGTCTGACTTATTCACAGTGAAGAGAGAAAAAATTGAGTAAGTCAATGACTATCTTATCTGGTTCAAGACTATGAGAAATAAATGTTTCACACCTATTCCTGAACCTGAAATAGTCAAGATGGCTGTCATAGGCTTGCTTTCAACATTCGAAAGAAATCGGTAAATCAATAATTTCTCGACCTAGCTCAGTTGGCTGATAAAGTTAAGCAAATTGAGAAGTTAAATAAAGAAAAAGAAGATCTAGAGTTGAACAAAAGAAAATCCTTTTTCAATAAAAAGGTGAACTATATTGACTGCATGAGTGAGGAAGAGTTGAATAGTGAATCTGCTTTTACTGCAGAATTAAAAGATGGGCCTTCTTATATGTGTCGATCTGTTAATCTGGCAAAAAATAAGACTCCTATGTCAGGAGGAAAGAATTATTATTTCGATCTAACAAAAGCTAAACAGATCTTTGATATGTTGTCAAAAAATAAACAGCTTGTACTCCTTGAAGGGAAAACAATGCCATCTATTTCTGAAAGTAGAAATAAAAAGTTTTACAAATTTTATCAAGCTTTCGATCCCTTCCAAGTGGCATCGAACTTCGCTGAAACAGAAGCGGAATTTACAGTCAACATGGCTTGTGTCGAACCTGTAAAGAAAGATGAGCAACTTGAGCTGGACATGTTTCAAGTAGAAAGGTCTATTTATCCAAAGGTAGGAAAAGATCTGTTAGATATCTTGTTGAGACAAAGGGAGGAGGAAGGAAATGTAGCTATATGCCCTCAATGTATTGCCTTGTTCGACACTTCAGCTATTAAAGATTTCGAATCATATGAAAATAGTAGAGAGCATGTTCATAAGGAAGAATTAAGACATGTTCGATTGAAGCAAGGGGTTAAAGGTCGAGAGCCTGTAGCTACTCCTGTCAAACAACATATGCGCACGATGGTGATAGTTGACCAGAAACCCCAGTGGGTGTCAAGTCAAACTAGAGTTCCTCCGTCCAATATATTGAATAAAAAATGGGCACAGAACAATGCCCGAAACTACTCTAGAAATTACAGTTTCAATGTTCCTAGAGGAGGTTTTAGAAATTGGACTGGAGCCTAGAAAAGAGTAGGTTCCATACGAGGAGTAGGTAGAAGGGGCAATGGTTGAGGAAGGTCTTTACGCAATTTTCAAGAGCTGTGACCCAAACGCAGATGCCTATGTCGACTGATGCATGAGCATCTTTTCCTTATTTTCTGTTTATTTTAAGTTAGAATTTAATAAGTTTTGATGTTATTTTAGTGTTTAAAACCTCTTTGGATGCTACTTTGAGTTATTTTGGTGTTTTAATTATTTTAGGTGAAGTTTGGATCAGTTTGGCAGAGTTTGTGTGCAAGAAAAGAGAAGAATTCAAAGCTGCCAAGCTGGCGCAATACGCGGACCTGGGCGTTTAGCGTCAGAAGCTCAGAAAAGCATGGAAGCCTCTGCCCATTAGGGCGCTAAACGCCAAACCTAACATTTAATGACAGGAACTCAGAATCAAAAGGGAGCTTCCTGCCCACAAGGGCGCTATACGCTACAACTGGCGTTTAGCGCCAGCAATCTGGATTTCATTCTCACCAATGGAGCATATTTAGTTGGATTTAGCTTTTAATTACTCTATTTTATTTTATTTTAGTTATTTTTAATTACAAAAAAAATATTTTATGTTTAGAATTTATTATTTTATTTTAGTTTCAAAATAAAATTAGGTTAGATATAAAAGAGAAAAGATTCACCCTTCGGGGGATCCTCTCTCTTTTGCACTTTCACTTTTTCTGAACCCTAGTTTCTCTCTGAAGCATGAGCCACTAAACCTCCTTGGCTAAGGTTAGGAGCTCTGTTTATTTCTATGGATTAAGACTATTGCTAGTCCATTTTAATTAATGTATTGATTCAGTTTCATGAAGAATAACCCTTATTCTATATGCGTTCTTGTGATTCTTGGAAGAGTTATCTCACTTGAACAACAGCTTGAACATAAATTCCTCCTAAATTTCTAATTACTTGGACTTAACAGGATATGTAACATATAATTCTTTTATATATGGGTAATTAGGGATTTTGTGGCTATAAACTAGAATTGAACTTAACCCTCTAATCAAAATTAAGTGACTGAGATATTGGCGATTAACTAGGTTAGAGGAGACTAAATCACTAAGACATTAGGGTTTAGTCACTGATAGTTTGCCATGAAATGAATCTTGCATGATTAAGTTAGTTGGTAAGAAAACTTAATCCGGAACAATAAACATCTCCGATACCTTAACTACTTTCTCTCATATATTCTACATCAAATTCACTGTTTGCGTTCTCTATTCTTTGAAGTACTGTTTAATGCTTTTTGAACCCCAAAACATCTCTTTCTGCTTGCCTGACTAAGAAATCATTCGATAATTGTTGCTCGGTCCATCAATCCTAGTGGGATCGACCTTCACTCACCTGAGGTATTATTTGGTACGACCCGATGCTCTTGCTGGTTAGTTTATGGTTTTGAAATATCCAACCAAGTTTTTGGCGCCATTGTCGGGGATTAATTGTAATTGACAACTAACCGTTGTCTGATTGCTTAGATTAGGTGTTTTTAGCTTTTAGTTTTTACTTGTTTTTGTTCTTTAGATTTTCAAAAATTTATGCTTTATTTTAGTTAAAGTTTTTCTCTTAATTTCTGAAATTAAGTTTGGTGTCCCCCTTTAGTAATTTTATTTTACTTTTCCTGATTAATTTTCTTTTCATTATTTTCAAATTTAGTGGCTTATTTTTCTTTATTGATTATTCAAATTTTTAGAGTTATTTATTTATTTAATTTAATTTTATTTCTTTTATACAGGATACCTCACTGGGAATTCTTTGCACTTTGACGTAGAGATTTTTATTTTTTTTCTGTTTTCTATTGTTTTTGAGCAGGAACAGGAACAAAGAACCTCTCTTAGAATTTGATCCTGAGATTGAAAGGACTGCACGAAGACGTTTACAACAGGCTAGAGCTTATAGGGCTGTTGAAAGTCTCAGAGAAAACTCTCAGATAGAAGATGAAGAGTTCACTATGGAGGTCAACAACAATAACAATGCAATCAATGCAAATGTTGTTATTCAGAATGCTAATAGACAACCTAGGAGGACTCTTGACTCTTACACTGCTCCTACTCGGATTTCTATGGGAATAGCATTGTTGTGCCCCCTGTTGCTGTAAACAACTTTGAGTTGAGTCTCAGTTGATTTCTCTATTGCAGCAAAACTGCCAGTTTCACAGACTCCCGCAGGAAGACCCCAACTTGTTTATTTCTAATTTCCTGCAGATCTGTGATACTGTGAAGACTAATGGGGTGAATCCTGATGTCTATAAACTACTTCTCTTCCTATTTGCTATGAGAGATAGGGCAAAACAATGGCTTGATACTCAACCCAAGGAGAGCTTGGACACTTGAGACAAGGTGATCAATACGTTTCTGACCAAGTTCTTTCCTCCTCAGAAGCTGATTAGGCTGAGGACTGATGATCAGACCTTTAGGCAGAGAGAGCGAGAGTCTCTCTATGAAGCCTGGGAAAGGTACAAGCAGATGCTCAGGAAGTGTCCTCCTGATATGTTCTCAAACTGGATTCAAGTGCAGATATTCTATGATGGAGTCTTTGAGACCACTAGGATGTCTCTAGATTATTCTACAGGAGGGTCACTCCACATGAAAAAGACCCCTGATGAGGCTATGGAGCTGATTGAAATGGTTTCTAACATCCAATACTTATACTCTTTTGAGAGGACCTCTATGAAGAAGGGAGTCATGGAGCAAGATACACTGGATGCTATTTTTGTCCAGAATAAGGCTATGTCTCAGCAAATCAGTGCCATTACACAACACCTGAGTGGAACACAAGTCTCAGCCGTCAGTACTTAAGATGCCTCTTATGATGTGAGTGGTGGCTTCCCTCATGGTGAGACTTATGATTATAGCCAGTTTACTCATGAGCCGGTTAATTTCATGGGAAACTCCTCCAAAAATCCTAATAATGAACCCTATTCTAAGACATTTAATCAAGGATGAAGAAATCATCCTAACTTTGGATGGAGAAATCAATTTCAGAGGCAACCAAACTTCAATAATTCTCAGGACGATTTTAATCAGAATAATTTCAACAACCATCAAATTTAAGCTTCTCAACCACAGCAACCGTCCACTCAATCTCAGAGTACTCCTGACTTAGCCTCTATTGTTGCTGAACTCTCTAAGAACACTCACAGTTTTATCCAGGAGACCAGAGCTTCACTTCAAACCTTGGAGATACAAGTGGGTCAGTTGAGTAAGCAAATACCTGAGAGATCTCCTAACACTCTTCCTAGTGATACAGTGCCTAATCCAAGAGAAGAGCGCAAGGCTGTCACAGTGGCAATCGAACCAAAGACGATCGGGGAAGTACAAGTTGCTAAGGGGTTAGAGAAACCAAAAAAGACTGAGGGTACCAAGGTACACACCCAGAAGCTCCAAAAGGAGACCAAAGACAAGCAATTCTCACAGTTCTTGGAAATTTTTAGAAAGTTACAAATAAATATTCTTTTTGTTGAGGTTTTAGAGCAGATGCCTCCCTATGTTAAGTTCATGAAGAGCTTGAATCCAGTAATGATTTATCAGATGACGAATTTGTATTTTTTGCCAGGAAACTTAGGAGAATGATGAAACTAAGAGGAAGAAGCAAGGAAAGTAGTTCAAGAGGATCAAAGAAGGATCTAGGCAAGGTAATCTGCAACAACTGTAAAGAAGCAGGACACTACAAATATGACTGTCCAAAATTGAAGAAAGAAGGCAAGTCCAGAAAGGATAGGAAAAAGGGGATTATGGCCTCTTGAGAAGACCTGGAGAATGATTCAGATGAAGATGAAAACTTGGACAATGTGATAAACCCCAATTTTATGGTTTATCTTGTGCTTAATTTGGGAGATTTTATCAACTTTTCTCACATTTATTCAATGAAATAGCATGGTTTTGTAATTCTCCCTAATTTTGTACTTAAGAGTGAAAACATGCTTTTTAGGCCCTTAAATTGATAAATTTAATTCACTTTAATTCCATTCGATGCCTTGATGTGTTTGTTGAGTGATTTCAGGTTCATAAGGCAAGTATTGAATGGAAGAAGTGAGGAGAAAAGCATGAAAAGTGGAGAATTCGTGAAGAAATAAGTATTTGGAGGACTCAAGCTCACGCGCACGCGTCATCCACGTGCACACGTGAATGCCAGCGACGCGCACCCGTGACCAGAGAATCGTCAAGCGACGCGTACGCGTCGACCACACGTACGCATCGACCACGCGCACGTGTCGATCACGCGCACGCGTGACGAGCGGCACGTGAATTACTTAAAGTGAATTCGTTGGGGGCAATTTCTGAGCTTCCCTGGCCCAAATCCAACTCGTTTCCAAGGCTATTTCATGTAGAATTGAAGATTGGACAAAGGGGGAGCAATTAGTTGTAGGTTAGCATCATGTAGATTAGTTTTCTAGGGAGAGAAGCTCCCTCTTTCCCGCAAACAATACCTTTCCCTCAAACAATGAACCCTCTCTTCCACCACCGCCCCCAATGGATGAAGATCTCCATGCCATCATGCTAGAACAAAGAGAGCTTAGCTCTTATATCCAAAGGTAAGAAGAGGAGACACAAAATGAGTTCAAGGAGCTAGAAGCCAAGATTGCTATCATAGCGAAAGCTGTTAACAACTTGGTCTCCTCCCGCCTAAGCCTATACGATCAAGGCACTCCCACTGTTGAATGTGGAGAAGCAACCGAAGAGCATAGTGAGGGAGTGAACTTGAAGCTTCAAGGTGAAGAAGAGGAGTTGAAGCAAGAAGTGCAACAAGAGGAAGAGGTAGAGATAATTGAACCAAAGGAAGTGGTTGAAGATTTAGGAGATGTTGGATGTAAAGAGGAATCTAGAGTTGAAGGGCCTTCTTCCATGGAGTTTGAAAATGATGTTCAGGAGGCTAGTGCACAACCTCCAAGGCACAATGAGATTGAATAATTGGAAGAAGTGGCAACAAGTTCCCCTATCTATGATGATTCCGCATCAACATATGATCCTTTTGAGTTTAATGAATCCTTCTCTATTGAACTTGGAATTGACGCGGTGGTAGATTTCACTCAACCTCTTATTTATGATTTGAGTGATGGGGAAGAGCTTGAAGAGATTGATGAAGAAGAATGTGAACTTGAGGAAGCTTGGCAAGAGGTAGAGCATGAAATATCTTGTCAAGTGGTGGAAGCCCCTAGAAGAGGATGGATGGGAGTGGAACATGCCTTTTCAAGATCATTGGGGACTCCTCCACCTAAGTCACCATCCAATCCTTCATTTGAGTGGGTAAAACTCACTCTTACCTTTATTATCCCACTCGAATTTGGTTTGCCTGAAACGGATGGCCAACTTAGGGCGCTTTGTGGTATGAAGCATAAGAGAAGGATGTTTAGTGGTTGGCATTGTAAATCTAGGTTTATTATGGTTAGAAGCTCAAAATTTAGGAGCATGGATTGGTGTAGTGCTCAAATGAATGGGTCTAGGAGGGTAGTTTGGTGCTATAGTAAAGATTCGGCTTACCTACCACCTGGAGAGAATTACCACGATCAATTTGAAGACGGGTGTGAAAATAAAGTGTGGGATCCCGGATCACACAAGGAGAATCAACTTTGGGAGCTCATGGCTTGTGAAGAACTCCATCAAAGCTTGGAGCTAAAAATTTTGAATGATGGAGCTTATTGGAAGTCCAAGCATTGGTGGATGTTCAAGGATAGATTCAAGCGCAAGCCACCTTAATGAGGAGCTCCCCATAAGTCCAACTTAAGGACAATAAATAAAAGTTCTAGGTGGAAGACACCCCACCATGGTAACATCTTTTCATTTTTCTCTTTTGTATATAATGGTAAAATAAGTTTGATTTCATGTTTTGTTTAGTTAGTTGAGTTTAATTGGGAGTCTAGTATGTTTAATAAGGTTTTATGGTGTTTTGGTAGCTGTTTGGAGCTTTGGAATGCTTGGTTTGGTGCAAGAACTTGGAAAAATTTTGAAAAATAGAGCACCATGCCATGCGTACGCGTCACCCACGCGTACACGTGAACCCAAGTTTTTCCACTATCCACGCGTATGCCTCGCCCACGCGTACGCGTGACCCCAAAATTTTCACGTCCCATACAAATTCCAGAGAGTTACGCGAGTTTTGGGCTGGAATTGTGCCTTTAGCGCAAAGTTCACCCACTCGTACGCATCATCCCACGCGTATGCGTCGCCTCTCTGATTTTTCCATCACGCGTACGCTTTACACCCCTTTCACCTCACCATGCTTACGCGTCACACCACGCGTACGCGTGGATGATCCTGATTCACCCACATTCTTTTCTTCTCCTCTTTCCATTTCTTTCCTTCTTCTCTCTTCTCCTCTTTTCTTTCCACCCTTCAACCATCATCCAACACTACCAAACACCACCTATCACCATCTTTTAGTTAGTTAGTTATTTAGTTAGTTTGATTTATGTATTTTTTCTATTTTTCATTACAAGTATTGGATTATTAATCTTGTTTACTGTCTATTGCTGCTTACTATTAACTGAATGCTATTTTAGCATAACTGTTGTTAATTTTCATTGTTGGATTCTTTGTTAAGGTTACAAATTGTTACTTGGTTTGAGTTCTTAATGCTTAATGTTTTTGAATACCAGGTACATGTTACATTGCCTTCAAATTTTTTAAATCTTATGAATTGCATGTTTTGGTCACCATACATTCATCATCCATTGTTAGGCAAGTGTGTAGTATCAATGCATTTTTTGTTAGGCGATGCTTGTTTATGATTGAACCTTATTTACATCACCTATTTTATGCATTGAGATTTGTGGGATTATGAAATTGGATCGTAAGCTTACCTAGTGACATATTTTTGAGCTTTCTAAGCTTTGTGGACCATGCTTGCTTTGTGATTGATTTTCACTTCTATAACCTCTTTCCTAAGTTCCACAGCACCCATGTGTTCCACCTCTATGTCACTTAGGTGTTGCAAATAAATTCAATATGTGAGCTCTGTATCCCATTTGGTTCACTAAGTTTATTTGCACATCAATCTATGCCCATTCATTATCCAATTCACAATTACTTGATTTTTGCTTGAATGCTCTCATGCTTATTATTGCTTGTTTGGTTGTCTTGGCCTATAAGTTTTCTTTGAATTATTTAAGCACACTAGAATGAGTGAACTGCATACTTTCTTTTGTATAATTGTGACATAGCTTTTAAATACTAGGGTGTGAGTTCTAAACCGCATGCAATTTAGGATCCACACACCTATTTTTCATCAATGTCACACTAATTCCTTCACTCAATTCTAGTAGTTCTCACCTCATTCCAAAAAATTACGCTTCCTTACTTTTGCATTTTCTCATCTAACTGTGCTATCTTCTATTTTTCATGGGTGAGTCATCTTAAGCATAAACTGAAGTGGGAGAAAGAACATGCATCACTGGTTATCCCACCAGCTGAAGGTGGCAACCCGGAGAGTCGTCGTATCCCCTTGCTCATCTTTGAATGCACCGAGGACGGTACAAACTTTTAAGTGTGGGGAGGTCGTCTGACCAATCGGCATTTTTGGGTGACAAATTTATGATCCCAACACTTTTGCATTTCATTTTTAAGTCTGTTAGAATTTTTAGTTGTATTTTCGTAGTTTGCATATATGTATATAATAAGCTTAGTCAAGATAATAAAATTTTCCAAGAATTTTATCTATAGGGCACCCCAATTGATTTGAAAAATTTTTTTTTTAGAACTTGCTTGAATTATATATATTGTGGAACATGTTTTCAGCTAAGAACATATAAGCATGTAAGTTTTGAGCCTAATTGCGTGGTTACATCATATAACCACTTATTTTCATTCTTGTGTGCATTGTTCTCTTTCTATGATTGTAATTTTTGATTTGTTTGATTCTATATGTCTATTATTTTGTGTATACATGCACTTATATGATTGAGGCCATTATTTCAAATAGCTCACTCAGCCAAATAGCCTTACCTTTTATCTTCCATTGTTAGCCAACTTTGAGCCGATGCAAAACCCCTTTTGTTCTTAATTTTAGCACATTACAAGCCTTAAAGCGAAAAATAATAAATGTCCCTTGTTTTGATCTTTGATTAGTTTAGGCTAGTGAGAGTATTTATCATTTAATTTTGGGAGATTTGGGAACATTGGTTGGGATAAAAGAGTGTTTTTTGTACTTTTATTGAAAATTTTGGGAAATTGGGTACGTACTCATGTATTAACTAAATATTAAACCATATGCATTGATACTTTTGTACAAACTTTATTGCAAAAAGAAAAAAAATACAAAATAAAAAAAATATATAAAGAAAAATAAAAAGAAAAAAATAGAAAAAGAAAAGAAAAAGAAAAGCAATAAAGAGGGAACAAAATGCCCCAAAGTGAAGTCCAATAATAATCAATGCATATAGGTTATGATCAAAAGAGAGAATGCATGAGTGTGTGAAAAGTGTATAAATGGGTAGTTAGGCTTGTTTAGAATTATATAGGTTAGGTAGGAAGTTTAAGTTAATCAAAGATTCAAATTCAAGTCCACTTGACCAAATATAACCTTACCTTGACCCTAGCCCCATTACAACCTATGGGAAAGTCCTCATGATATTTGTATGCATGGATGAAATAATTGTTGATTGTTAGATGAAAAACAAATCTTGGAAAGCATGATTATGGAGAATTGAGTGAATCAACCCTGTACACTTGAGTGACTAGAGCGGATACACATCCGGTGAGGGTTCGATTGCTCAATTATATGTTTTCACCTATAATCATCTCTTTTCTTGCAAGTTTACAAATTCTTTTCAATAACTCAAATCAATTGTGGATTTGATTAGGTTGTTAATACCTTTAGCCCTTATGTTCATATATGTATTCTTGGAAATTAATTTATTTTGACTAAGTAGTTGTATTTATTTAGATAGATTGCATTTAGATAGATTGCATATAGATAGTTTGCATTGAATAAATGTTGATACCCTTTGTCTCTTTCTTAGTTTAACATGAGGACATGCTTGGTTTAAGTGTGGGAAGGTTTGATAAATACCAATTTTGTGGTTTATCTTGTACTTAATTTGGAGAATTTTATCAACTTTTCTCACATTTATTCAATGAAATAGCATGGTAAGAGTGAAAACATGCTTTTTAGGCCCTTAAATTGATAAATTTAATTCACTTTAATTCCATTCGATGCCTTGATGTGTTTGTTGAGTGATTTCAGGTTCATAAGGCAAGTATTGGATGGAAGAAGTGAGGAGAAAAGCATGCAAAGTGGAGAATTCATGAAGAAATGAGTATTTGGAGGACTCAAGGCCACGCGCACGCGTCATCCACGCGCACACGTGAAATGGAGATCTGCCAGCGACGCGCACGCGTCAGCCACGCGCACGCGTGACCAGAGAATCGTCATTTGGGTTTGTACATGTGACAACGACTATTAAAACTTTGATTTGAGTATTACTTGTCGATTGGGAACTATACTTGCAACGAAGTTATTTTCCTCTAACTAAGAAGAAATTCTTAACCGACGGTTTTGCTTTTTCACAATGGCTCTTAAGCCATCCTCATGGCCGACCATAGCCAACCTAATGAGGTAATTTTTATTGAACCTTCTAAAGCAGACCTTCATCTCATGATTGATCATCTCACTAAAAAATTAAGAAGTTTTCTAAATCAGTGTCATGAACTTGAATCTAATAATGTCATCTTAAAAGCTAAAAATGCATTTCTCAAAAATAAATTGAGGGAAGCCGAAACCACTGTTGATGAAGGATGAACTTAAAGGTTGTGAAAAACAACATTCAGTGATTGTATATTGAAACTGTTTTGAAGAAAATGAAAGGTTGCATAAAGAGGTTAAAGGTCTAAAATAGGATCTAGCCAAGTTTGCTCCAAGTTCTGAAAATTTAAATAAATTATTGGCTAGTCAAAGACCTCTTTATAAAAGAGAAGGTTTTGATTATTGTAAAAAATTAGAAACTATTTTCAAAAGTTCACACTGAAATGTGGCTTCTACTTCTAAATATTCAAGATTTCAAAACACAAATCTCCTTAAAAAACAGCAACTGAAAAAAATTTATCACATATGCAACAAAAGAGTCATTTTCCTATTCAATGTTTCATCCATAAAAGGGAAATTGATGGAAAATTCTACAAAATAGTTGGCAAACATAATACTATTGGTCAGAGGAGATGGTTTAACATTAAAGGATCTAAAAAGATTTGGATACCTAATATCGCTTAAGAGCTTTATGCAGTTTTGCCTAGCATCCAAGAAGAAAGATAACATGTGGTACTTGGACAGTGGATGATCTAGGCATATGACCAGAAAGTCTACCTTCTTCATCAAGCTTGATAAATACGATGGAGGCTTTGTGGCTTTCGGTGATAATGGTAAAGGTAAAATTATGGCCATAGATAAAGTAGGTAAAAGTTTCTCCTCTTTCATTAATGATATATTCCTTGTCGATGGATTGAAACACAATCTTCTAAGCATTAGCCAATTATGTGACTTAGGTTATTTGATTATTTTCAAGAAATTGGTATGCTTGGTTGTGTGTAAAAAATCCGGTAAAACTTTGTTTAAAGTTAAAAGATACAACAATGTGTATGGACTTACTCTAGAGGAACTAAAAGAACAAAATATAGCATGTTTCACCTCTATGGAATCCAAAAAATGGCTATGGCATAAGAACATAGGACATGCAAGCATGTTCCAAATTTCTAAACTTGTAAAGAAAAATTTGGTTAGAAGTCTTCCTAACATAAAATTTGACAAAGATATCACTTGTGATACTTGTCAATTGGGAAAACAAACTAAAACTTCTTTTAGGCCCAAGGATGATATCTCAACCAAAAGGCCATTGGAAATGCTACACATTGATCTTTTTGGTTCTACTAGAACTCAAAGTTTGGGAGGAAAACATTATGGTTTAGTAGAGGTTGAAGACTATACTAGATCCAAAATTTTGTTTTCAACTCTTTGTAAAAAGATCCAAAATTTGAAAATTGTTTGCATAAGAAGTGATCATGGAAAAGAGCTCAAAAATCAAGATTTTGAAGCTTTTTGTAATGAATTTGGAATTTCACATAATTTTTTATGTCCTA
Organism: Arachis ipaensis; assembly: GCF_000816755.2. NCBI lineage: Eukaryota > Viridiplantae > Streptophyta > Magnoliopsida > Fabales > Fabaceae > Arachis > Arachis ipaensis. The sequence goes on from NC_029791.2 coordinate 51,773,467, forward strand.
GAAACCCCCAATAAAATAGGGTCATTGGAAGGAGAAATAGAAGTCTCCAAGAAATGGATAGGGCTATGTTATGTGAAAATAAAGTTCCAAAATTTCTTTGGAAAGAGGCTATTAACACGGCTTGCTATATTTTGAATAGGACCATCATTAGAAAAAGGGTTAAAGAAAACTCCATATGAGCTTTGGAAAGAGGTACCACCTAAACTCAAGTATTTTTATATTTTTAGATGCAAATGCTTTGTGTTAAACACCAAAGATAATCTTGAAAATTTTGATCCAAAATCTTATGAGGGTGTTTTTGTAGGATACTCAACCATTAGTAAAGCATATAGGGTTTATCTCAAAGAACATAGAACCATAGAAGAGTCTATACATGTCTCATTTTGTGATACTAACATCATTTCAAGTTCTATTGTAGAAGATGATACATGAACTGAAGCTTATTTGAACTCACTAAACGATAAAGACAAATCGGTCCCCTCCATGTAAAATGCTGGCTCTGACTCTGCAGACTAAAACACATGAGACAATTTTGTTTTGTCTCTTAATGAAGATGGAGATTCTAGAACTGTGAACGCTGTAGAACCAAATCAAAGTCAAAATGAACTCGCATCACAAAGGCCAAGAGAATGGAAGTTCTTGAAGAACTATCCACATGAATTCATCATTGGAGATCCATCCCAAAGAGTCTCCACAAGATCCTGAAGTATAAAGAGAGCCAAAATCAACAACTTCGCTCTCTTATCTCAAATGGAGCCCCAAATTTTGAAAGAAGTAATTGAAGATCCATCATGGGTTAAAGCAACGGAAGAAGGGCTGGTCCAATTTGAAAAGAATGAGGTTTGAACTCTAGTTCCCTTCCCAAATGAAAAGAAGGTAACTGGCACCAAATGAATCTTTGGAAACAATTTGGATGAGGACGGTTGTGTGATGCCAAGGCATCTTAGGCTAGTTTCATTAGGTTTCATGCACTTTCTTGAGCAATAAGTAGGTAATTAGATGAGAAATTCAAGCGTATCTTGATTCGATCAAACATGGTTAATTGATGCATTTTCATGAGATTATTGCAAGATTTAGTTGATTGCTTTAAATGATGCAATTTTTTGTGAGTTTAGCAAAGCTTTAATGCATGTATTTGGTTGATGAAAAGTGAAGAGAAGCAAAGAAACAGAGAAAGAAGCAGAGGAAAAGGATTAACGTTGGAGACAGAGGATAAAAATGCAACGTTGAGCAATAAAGGGTGCAACGTTGGAGGGAACGTTTGCTCACCAACGTTACCTCCAATGTCTTCGATAAAAAGCAATTCTGGAGATTCAAAAATATGATTGTGACGCGTACTCGTGTGAAAAATTGAGAGTTTACGCGCACGCATCGGTGACGCGCACGCGTAATTTGGCAAAAATCCAATTTGACGCGTGACCAAAAGAGCGTTGGTGGGCAAACGTTGCCTCAAACGCTACCCCCAATGCTTGCGATACGAATCTGAAAAATTTGAAGTTGGAAACTTGCAGCGACGCGTACACATCGATGACGCGTACGCATGATAAACCCATATTTTATGATGTATTTTGTGCTCAATTTAAGTGATTTATTCAATCCTTCACCCACTTATTCATGTAAATTGCATGGTTTTACTTTCCCTTCCTTATTATGTGATATATATTAAAAACATGTTTCCTATGCTTTAGAAATATTAAAATTAATCATCCTTTATTACCATTCGATGCCGTGATTTGTATGTTAAGTGCTTTCAGGATTTATAGGGCAGGAATGACTTAAAGGATGGAAAGGAAACATACAAAAATGGAAGGAAAGCACAAAATGGAGTTTTTGAAGAAACTGGAAGCGACGCGAACGCATGGACAACGCGGCCGCGTGCCTAGCGCGAAAAGGCATCGACGCGAACGCGTGACTGACGCGGACGCGTGTCTTGAGCAGAACACAAATGACGCGTACGCGTGACCGAAGCGAACACGTGACAAGGAAAACTCCCAGATGACGTGACCACGTGACCCACGCGGAGGCGTGACAGACGACACGCACCAGAATCTGCAGAAAATGCCACCAGCGATTTCTGGACCCTTTTTCGGCCCAATTCTGAATCCAGAAACACAGAATATAAGCCAGAGAATGGAGAAATCAAAGGAGAATATATCATACATTCACTTTTCATATTTTAGATGTAGTTTTTAGAGAGAGAGAGGTTCTCTCCTCTCTCTTAGGTTTTAGGATTAGGATTTCTCTTAAAGGATTTAGGACTTCAACTTCCTCTTAGGTTCAATATTCCTTTTATATTTTTAATTATTCTAATGCTTTTATTTGTATCTGACTTATGTTACCAATTTGGCTTATGAACTCTTTATGTTTAGATTGATTTTCTCTTATTTAATATAAATTGAGGTATTTCAGATTTATGATTCTTATTTGGTTTAGCTTTTGACATTCTTGGCTTTAATTGATTAACTGGAGACTCTTGAGTTATCAAACTTATCGTGATTGATAATTGTTATTTTTGCTAATTGAATTGAATTCCACTAACTCTAGTCCTTTCTTAGGAATTGACTAGGACTTGAGGATCTAACTAATTAGTCCACTTGACTTTTCTTTGCTTTAGAAAAGGTTAACTAAGTGGGATTAAAACTCAATTCTCATCACCATCGATAAGGATAACTAGGATAGGACTTCCGAATTTTCATACCTTGCCAAGAGTTTATTTAGATATTAATTTATTAATTCCTGCAATTTATTTTCCTTGTTCAAACCTTTCAAAACCCAAAATTCTACCTTTTTCATAGCTAATAATAAGTCATACCTCCCTGCAATTCCTTGAGAAGACGACCCGAGGTTTGAATACTCGGTTTATAAATTTTATTGGGTTTGTTACTTGTGACAACCAAATATTTGTACGAAAGGATTTTCTGTTGGTCTAGAAGCTGTAGTTACAACGCGATTATATTTCTCAATTTCTTTACCGATAGAAAAAATCGTTCGTCAATGCGTGGATGCAAGTTGTGGCCAGTTCGCACACGCATGAGTGACGCACACGCGCGAAATGTTGTTTTGACACGTACGCGTAGGCGACGCGCATGCATGGGTGAACGAACGTTGGCACTACAACGTTGAGTTGAACGTTGGCGCCAACGCTCACCTTTCTTCAATTGCAATGTTTGACTCAATGTTTACCCACAAACGTTGATCTCCAACGTTGATAGCAGAATTGTACACCCATGCAGATTATGACCTTTAAATGGCCAAAAAGTCCCTCTCAAACGTCATTGAGATCCACTGCAACCTCAACTTACTTCAACAGAGTCCAAAAGCCCAATCCAAGGACTGGAAGACTTAATGGGAAAGTGTATAAATAGATAGGATTTAAGTTAGAAAAGGGATCATCACCTGGGGATCCAGGATTGTACTCTCTTTGCAAATTTTACTTTCTCAGTAGATCTAGTTTATTTTCGGCAATGTACTTTTCAATTTCAATTTCCATTTCCAGAGCTGTGATGAACTAAACCCCTCTTCATTGGGTTAGGGAGCTCTGTTGTAATTCAATGGATCAATATTAATTTTCAATCTTCTTCTTCTTTCTTTTTTCTTGATTTTGATAGAAAGCTTTCGATCTTCATTCAATTGGGTAGTTGTCTTGGGAGAGAAGCTACCCATAATTGGATCTCCTCTGAACCTTGGAAGAGGAATGAGGAGATCATGCTAGAAATGCTTTCTCATGTTGGACCGGATTGGAGTTTGGATGGATATTGTGACATTTAATCCTACCAATACTTTGATCTGGAAATACATGTGGTATAATCAGTGACCATACTTCATCTCTTCCCATGAGCTATTAAATCAAGGAATTGGGTAATTGTTCAAGCTTAGAGAGATTGGATTGCCAAGGAATTGGGATCCAATCACTTTAGATTGCCAAGGAGATCAATGAATGCATTGATTGAGGAAGAGATGAAAATGAATTTGATCCGGAGGATTGTAATATCTCCTGATCCCAATGAGCTTCCCCATTTCTGATCTTACCCATTCTTTACATTCTGCAGTTTACACTTATGTTTATCACCCCATTCCCATTTAATTTCTTACAATTTAAGATTCTGCAATTTAATTACAGTAAATTACTTTCAGTCATTTATATTTCTTGCTTTTTAAGTTTCTTGCTATTTACATTCTGCAAGTTCTCAACTCTTATTCTGATTAGTTCAACTAGAACACTCCTCTAATTAAAGTTGCTCAACCAATCAATCCCTGTGGGATTCAACCTCACTATTGTTAGTTTTTACTTGACGACAATTTGGTATACTTGCCGAGGGAAAAATGTAGAGATACAAGTTTCCGTGCATCAAGTTTATGGCGCCGTTGTCGGGGATTGATTTTGCATTGACAATGATTAAATTGGAGGATAACTAGATTGAACATTTTTCTTTTCTTTTGTTAGTTAATTTCAATTTTAGTTGTTTACTATTATTTTATGCATTTTTAGTTATTTTTTTCTTTGTTCATTTACTTTCTAGCACAACTAATCCACTAACTCCACTAACTGTTTGATTAATTGCTCTAACCACTCTAACCATAATTTTCATTAACTGTGAATTGCTCACTTGCTGTTTGCCACTTGTTTTGCTGAGTGTATGACAGGTAGAAGAGAAGCTTCAACCTCTTTTGATAGTGAACCTGAGAGGACCCTCCTTAGAAAAAGGAGAAAAGCAAGAGGCAAGGGAGTAGTTGGAGAAGAAGAGTTAGAAGAGGATCTGGACGTTGCTATGGAGGAAGAGGTTCATAATCAAGCTAGAGAAGGTGCTGGTAATCATGCTCCACAAGAGAGGAGAGTGCTAGGTTCCTATATTAATCCCAATACTGGGAATTGTGGGAGCAGCATTCAAAAGCCAACCATTTATGCCAACAACTTTGAGCTAAAACCACAACTCATCACCCTTGTCTAAAATAATTGTTTCTTTGGAGGGAGTGCACAGGGGGATCCCAATCAACATTTAACAACATTCTTGAGAATCTGTGATATTGTAAAGGTCAATGGTGTTCATCCTGACACCTATAGATTGCTTTTGTTCCCATTCTCTCTCAGGGACAAAGCATCTAAATGGTTAGAATCATTTCCTAAAGAAAGCCTCACTACTTGGGAGGATGTTGTTAAAAAATTCTTGGCAAGATTCTACCCTCCCCAAAGAGTCAATAGATTGAGAGCTGAGGTCCAAACATTCAGAAAAAAAGATGGTGAAACTCTCTATGAAGCATGGGAGAGATATAAGGAGCTGACAAGAAGGTGCCCCCCAGATATGTTCAATGAATGGGTGCAATTGCACATTTTCTATGAAGGATTGAAATATGAATCAAAGCAGGCCGTGGATCATTCTTCAGGAGGTTCCCTCAACAAGAAAAAGACAATTGAAGAAGCCATCAACATCATAGAAACTATGGCCGAGAATGAATTTTTCTATGCCTTTGACAAAAGCAACAATAGAGGAGTGATAGAGCTGAGTCACATGGATGCAATACTAGCTCAGAACAAGTTGATCACCAATCAACTAGCAGAGCTCACCAAGAAGATGGAAAAGAACCAAGTGGCAGCAATCAACACTCAACAACCAGAGGGAATGAGCACAGAAGAAAGAGGAGATTGGGAGCAAGCCAATTATGTTGGAAACTCATCAAGACAGCCCAATGACCCATACTCCGAAACCTATAATCCTGGTTGGAAGAACCACCCAAATTTTGGGTGGGGGAACCAACAAAACCAAAGCCAAGATCATAGACCTCACAACTCCAACCATTACAACAATTCCACTTACCAACAGCCCAACCAAAGATCATACCTACCCACATACAACAACTCTCACCAACCCTCATATCAAGCACAAAATATCCATCCTCAACCCCCAATTCCCAACATGCCACCATCTGAGGATAAACTATCCCGTATTGAGGCCATGCTTGGAGATCTCTGCAAGGAGGTTTAAGACAACAGAACATTCAAAGATGAAGTGAGGGCTAATCTAAAGAACCAAGGAGCGACCATCAAGAAGCTTGAATCTCAAGTAGGATACCTCTCAGCAGATTTCGAAATCCACTGACAGTTTTCCAAGTGACACTGAGAAGAATCCTAGAGGAGAAACAAAGAATGTGAGGTGGGAAGAGTGCAAGGCAATTACTCTAAGAGATGAAGAAATCCTAAGGGAAGAATCTAGCAATCCATCAGAGCACACTCAAGGAGTTCCAAAGGAAAAGTTGGAAGGGATAGAACAAGGAACTAACCCTGCACTAAGGGAGGAGCCAAAGGAGAAGGAAATTCTGAAACCTTATGTGCCAAAAGCACCATTCCCTCAGAGACTCAAGAGTGGTGAGAAAGAGAAGACATACTCTAGATTCCTGGATATATTCAAATCTCTTCATGTCAATATTCCCTTCCTTGAAGCCATCCAACATATGCCCTCATATATCAAGTGCATGAAGGAGTTGTTAACCAAGAAAAATTCATTGAAGGGTGGACAAACAGTAGTGATGACTAAGGAGAGCAGTGCCCTCATCCAGAAAGATTTACCAACTAAGAAGAAAGATCCAGGGAGCTTTCACATCCTTGTGCTATAGGGGACACAATGATTGAGAGATAATTGTGATCTAGGAGCTAGAATAAATCTAATGCCTCTTTTTCTCATGAAAAAGCTGCAAATTAATGAGTTAAAACCCACATATGTGATCCTTCAATTGGCTGACAAGACCCATAAACAAGCACTAGGAGTGGTTGAGAATGTACTAGTGAAGGTTGGGAATTACTTCCTTCCTACAGATTTTGTTATTCTTGAGATGGAAGAAAGCTATCTTCACCCAATCATCTTAGGGAGACCATTCTTGGCCACAGCCAGAGAACTCCTTGATGTTGAGTAAGGAGAATTGATATTGAGAATACATGATGAACAACTCACCTTTCATGTCTTCAAGCCCATACATGAATCTGAACAAGAGAGCAAGGAGTTGAAGGAAGATTACAGTGAAGCATTTTCGGAGAAAACTAGCAGCAAAGTACAAGTAAAGTCTTTGGAGACCTCATTAGTAGAAACACAAGAAGTTCAAGTGATACAGCAAGCAAGGAAGCCTAAAGAGGAGCTGGAATCACAAGACTCAAAAGAAACAATCAACAAAGACCTTTCTGCCAAGAGACTCACTGAAGCACCACTTGAAGAGAGGAAGAAAGTACCAAGGAAATGGAGGAACAAGAAGATTCCTACGGAGAATTTCTCCCCTGGGGACAAGGTGGTATCAATCTACCAAAAACTAATCCCACCTCATTTTCCTACCATTCTATCTCAGTTGCCTCAAGTGTACACAATCAGCAGAATCCTATCCTTGGAGTATGTAGAGATTCTCAAGGAAGCAAGTGGAGACAGATTCACTATGAGAGGAGAGGACCTGAGACATTACAATCCTCCCTGACAAAGGCCAGCTGTCAAGCTAATGACGTTAAAGAAGCGCTTCATGGGAGGCAGCCCATGTTTTAAGCATTTTTGTTTTCTTTACTTTAGTGTCAATAATCAATGGTTTTCTTACATGAATTCAGGTTTTCATAAACAAAATTGACTGCTGCATATAGTGTTTTGAAGCATATAACCAATTTCTAAGTTTGGTGTGCCCGAAGGCACCCTAAGATGGTTTTCAAACAAAATGATCATATAATTATCTTAGGATATATACTCATTCATTTTCTTGAAGTATACAGCCAAACATTAATCTTGGTGTTCTGCATATGTTACAAGGTTGGTGAGAGTCAATTTTGTTTTAAGCTTAGAATTTCATGAAGAATAAACCATATTGCTGCATCAATTTGAATTTAAGTTACAATTTTTTTTTTTAGAAAAGGTGTTCCTTATGAGGAATAAATCAAAAGTGACAACAATTTCATTGAAGTTTACATGAACCATTTGATGGATAACAAGTTTGGTGACCACCAAGGCTATATAATTGCATACAAGGGTCACGGTTGATCATTCATACATAAGGAACATTTAATCAAAATTTTGAACTTTTGTAGCTATTAGTTTTCTTTTATTTTACCGCCACTTATATCAATTATTTTTGTTGTTTTGTTAAGGTGGATAGGTATGAGGAAGTGAAGATTGATGGAAAGGACAAGACAATGCAACATACAGCTATCACAAGAGCAAAAAGCAAGTCCCATGTCCTTGGAAGTTGCTCCTTGGGAAGCACAATTCTGCACATTGGAGGGGGATGTATATCACTTAGATAGCTAAACCCACATGCCCAATAAAGAGGCAAACCTTGTCCTTATTCAACTCTACATGCACACCATCCGTTCTCATCTTCTCAAAAGCATCCTCACCATTCATTCTTCATCAAATTGTGTTATAAATAGCCCCCCTCCATTGCACCGTGATTCACAATTCACTTTTACACCTTCTTGCATTCATAAATTCAATCCTTGTTCTCTTTAAAGTGTAGTGCATAAACCGTGTTCTCTGCCACTTCAATTCACCCTTATTTCCATTTGATTTCACAACCTTACTTCATCCTCAAGCCACACTTTCATTGTACTTGCGCAAGTTGCACTAGCTTCTCCTCTTCACTACCTCTTAATCTTTTATTTGGCCAATTCTAGACTAACCATGGCAGGCTCATCAAGCAACAAAAGAAGAAAAGGAAAGGAGCCGGCTGAGGATGAAGAACACACTCCTTTTGATGAATGGAGATTCAAATTGCTCTTCCATGAGATACAAGGTGAATGGATGAGACCCAAGAAAATACTTGCTGAAATCCCATTCCAATTTCATGAAGATGAGGGCCAAGAAATCAAGGAAAAATTATAAGAAGAAGATGGGAGACCCTCACTACTCCCATCACTAGGATCAATGCCAACATTGTTAAAGATTTCTATGCCAATACAGTGAGGGAGGATACAAGCAAGGACACCTCCTACAAAAGCTATGTAAGAGGTGTGGAGGTTGATTTTAGCCCAAAAGCCATCATGAAGGTTCTGAACCTAAGGGCAATACATTTTAATGAGGCTAGTTTTCATGCGAGAGTAGGTGATGATCCTGATTGTGAGTTGTTGCCAATGACATCTGTGTGGTTGGAACTGACTGGGTGAGAGATACTCATGGAACACCAAGGTTTCTCAAGAGAGGATATCTCATTCCAGAAGCTAAGGGATGGTATGAGCTTATAAGGAGATCCATCCTAGGCACTGCAAATACTTCTGAGGTTAATGTCAAAAGAGCCACTATGGTGCATTGCATTATGGTAGGAGGAGAGATCAAAGTCCATGAGCTCACTGCCAAGGGCATTCAAAAGATTTCTGAGAAGAGCTCTCCTGACTCTTGGCTCCACTACCCAAGCACCGTCATTCGCTTGTGCATAAAAGCTAGAGTGCTGTTAGAGGATGCAAATCCTACTTGGATAAACCCGGGTGTACCAATCACCATTGAGAGAATGAGGAATGTTACGGCTACCCAACAACAAAGGAGACCATAAATGAGGAAAAAGAGGGAAGAACAACAAATGAAATAACATCAAGAAGAGGAAAATCAAGAAGAGCAAGAAGAGCAGAATGCAGAACAACAATTTCCAGCACAAGCCACTTTAGACATGAGCTAGATACAAGAGGATATTGAAGGGCTATCCCAATAATACATGAGAGTTCAACAACAACAAGAGGATTTCCAGCTACGATACATAAGAGATCAAGAAAAACAAGAGGAATTCCAGCAACAATACATGAGATCTCAAGAAAGACAGGAGGAGCTCCAGCTGAGGATAATGGACCAGCAAAGAGATTTCCAATCAAGATTCCTGGATTCACAAAGGGAGCAATCTACTCAATTTCAAGAATCATTCAACAAATTGTCAGAACAACAAGTTGAACAAGAAAAATACATTCTAAACTTATATCACTGGAAGAATGTATATCACACAACTAGAGAGGCTAGGCATTTTGATAGGGTGGAATATGACATAGACACTCAAGCTCAACTTGACTATCTAGTTGCCAGTATGGCCACCTTGAATCAAGAGATCCCACCATTCGATAAAGTTCCTCGGCCAGGAGAATTACAAAAGTCAAGAGCTAAAAGAAATGCAGAGAGAATGAAGCAAAGATTGCAAGATGCTGAAGCAAAGATTGCAAGATGCTGGATTCTGGGAAGATGAATTTGTAATTCAACCAGGAGAACAAAAAGAAGAAGCAAGAAGGAAAAAGAAGCAAGAGCCAAAGAAGAAAGAGGAATCAAGCAAGGGAAAACAACCTAAAGAATGAAAGGTGGTGTTACTCCTTGATCATCAATAGTTAATAAGGAAAAACTTGCTTCCAATCTTTTCTTGCTTTATGAATTTACTTTACATTGTAGTCATCTAAATTTTATTTGTGTGTTTCTTTAATTTCCACTTTAAGTATGCTAGTCTAAGTGCTTGTTTTCATTTTCATCTGCTTAGATATATGCTTTGTCTCCTTTTAATTGAATAAAAGAAAATGTTTTGAAATAGGAAGCTATAATTGTCCAATTTGGTAGGAATTAGAATAAGGATCAGTGGTGGTATATGTTTGATTAGTTAGCAAGTTCAATAATAAAAGCTGAAGGGTAGAGTATCCTTTTTAAGTATGAGCTTAGTGCTATTTGTGAAGTCTTAGTAAATAAGCATCCCTAGAAGAAAGAAAGAACAAAAAGGAAAGGAAGAAAAGCCAAAAATTGGCAACAAAAATGAAAGAAACAAAGAATAAAGCTAGACACCAATAGCTTGGACCTTAAGACATATGACTGTGGTGTCTTTGTACTAGGATTTGCTTGGATGATTAGGTTCTAAGGAGTATTTCAACACTTGGTAACTTGGGTTAACTAATCCAGGATTATCAACCAAAATTCCACTATCAAGAGCAACCTAGTTACAAGGCATTTAGTAACCCAAAGAGGTGTTGGGAATCAATGTTCTTAAGAAGAATTGTGAGCCAAGTGTCTGTAGTGAATATGTGTTGGTTGAAAAAAAGCTAAAAAGATGCTATAACACATGACACTAAGATACAATTGAAGAATAAGTTTCTGAAGCAAAAGAAAAGCAAAAAAAATTCACCAAGGATGGATGAATAACAAGGTTCACAGCAGCAACTCTAGTCAGTACTTAAAGGGACATGTCAACCTGGAAACTAATAAAAGTTGAGCTTCAACTCTTTTTTGAATGAAACCCCATGAACCAATTTCATTATCTGCTGATAAGGACATATGCTCTCCCTGCTTTCATTCATTTCTTCTCTTGTTTTACTGCTTGCTTGGGAACAAGCAAGATTTAAGTTTGGTGTTGTGATGCCAAGGCATCTTAGGCTAGTTTCACTAGCCTTTTTCAATTGTTTTCATTAGGTTTCATGCACTTTCTTGAGCTAGGTAATTGGATGAAAAATTCAAGCGTATCTTGATTCGATCAAACATGGTTAATTGATGCATTTTCATGAGATTATTGCAAGATTTAGTTGATTGCTTTAAATGATGCAATTTCTTGTGAGTTTAGCAAAGCTTTGATGCATGTGTTTGGTTGATGAAAGGTGAAGAGAAGCAAAGAAAAAGGAGTAACATTGGAGGCCAAGTTAGCCCACTAACGTTACCTCAAATGTTGGAGACAGAGGATAAAAATGCAACATTGGTGGCCAACGTTGGCTCACCAACGTTGCTGGCAATGTTGAGCAATAAAGGGTGCAACATTGGAGGGAACGTTAGCTCACCAATGTTACCTCTAATGTCTTTGATAAAAAGCAATTCTGGAGATTCAAAAATATGATTGTGACACGTACGCGTCGATGATGCGTACGTGTGGAAGTGAAAAATTGAGAGTTCACGCGCACGCATCATTGACGCACACGCATAATTTGGCAAAAATCCAATTTGACGCATGACTAAAAGAGCGTTGGTGGGCAAACGTTGCCTCAAACGCTATCCTCAACGCTTGCGATACGAATCTCAAAAATTTGAAGTTGGAAACTTGCAACGACGCGTATGCGTCGATGACGCGTACGCGTGGATGCAAGTTGTGGCCAGTTCGCACATGCATGAGCGACGCACACGCGTGAAACATTGTTTTGACGCGTACGCGTGGGCGACGCGCACGCGTGGGTGAACGAACATTGGCACTCCAACGTTGAGTCAAAGGTTGGCGCCAACGCTCACCTTTCTTCAATTGCAATGTTTGACTTAACGTTTACCCACAAATGTTGATCTCCAATGTTGATAGCAGAATTGTGCACCCATGCAGATTATGAAGTATAAATGACCAAAAAGCCCCTCTCCAACGTCACTGAGATCCACTTCAACCTCAACTTGCTTCAACAGAGGCCAAAAGCCCAATCTAAGGACTTGAAGACTTAATGGGAAAGTGTATAAATAGATAGGATTTAAGTTAGAAAAGGGATCAGCACCCGGGGATCCAGGATTGTACTCTCTCTGCAAATTTTATTTTCGGCGATGTACTTTTCAATTTCAATTTCCATTTCCAGAGCTATGATGAACTAAACCCCTCTTCATTGGGTTAGGGAGCTCTGTTGTAATTCAATGGATCAATATTAATTTTCAATCTTCTTCTTCTTTCTATTCTCTTGATTTTGCTAGAAAGCTTTCGATCTTCATTCAATTGGGTAGTTGTCTTGGGAGATAAGCTACCCATAATTGGATCTCCTTTGAACCTTGGAAGAGGAATGAGGAGATCATGCTAGAAATGCTTTTTCATGTTGGACCGGATTGGGGTTTGGATGGATATTGTGACATTTAATCCTACCAATACTTTGATCTGGAAATACATGTGGTATAATCAGTGACCATACTTCATATCTTTCCATGAGCAATTAAATCAAGGAATTGGGCAATTGTTCAAGCTTAGATAGATTGGATTGCCAAGGAATTGGGATCCAATCACTTAAGATTGCCAGGGAGATCAATGAATGCATTGATTGAGGAATAGATGAAAATGAATTTGATCCGGAGGATTGCAATATCTCCTGATCCCAATGAGCTTCCCCATTTCTGATTTTACCCATTCTTTACATTCTGCAGTTTACACTTATGTTTATCACCCCAATCCCATTTAATTTCTTGTAATTTAAGCTTCTGCAATTTAATTCCAGTAAATTACTTTCAGTCATTTACATTTCTTGCTCTTTAAGTTTCTTGCTATTTACATTCTGCAAGTTCTCAACTCCAATTCTAATTAGTTTAACTAGAACACTCCTCTAATTAAAGTTGCTCAACCAATCAATCCCTGTGGGATTCGACCTCACTCTATTGTGAGTTTTTACTTGACGACAATTCGGTATACTTGCCGAGGGAAAAATTGTAAAGATACAAGTTTCCATGCATCATTGTGTGGTTCAAAATAAAGCTAGATTAGTGGCCCAAGGGTATGATCAAGAAGAGAGTATTAACCTTGATGAGTCATTTGCTCCGGTAGTTAGAATGGAAGCAATAAGATTATTGCTTTCCTATGCTGCCTATTTATACCCTGGACCGAGATGTATTACCCTGGTTGGACGACGTCAGAGCAACCGACCTCTCGTAAAGGTTGGCTCGCAACCGACCTCTTCTTAAAGAGGTCGGCCAAATCACCATAGAGGCCCAAGTAGGCCCAAACAAAAGGACACAGCCTAATCTAAAGGTGGCTGGCCTGAAAGATAAGGTAACTTCGCTCAAAGATAAGATAAGATAACTAACTTATCTCTAGAAAGGTCACTCCACACTACCATAAATACACTGGAGCACCCAGGTATAACTCATACTCTGATTCTACAAAAAACATGCCTAAAGCATGTGCTAACTTAAGCATCGGAATCTCTTGCAGGTACTACCACCCTTTGGTGACGAAGGATCAGCAGCATCTCCAACTCTACCAGGTTGGACACAGCAGCACCGACCAGCACAAAAGATCTCGTCTGAGATCGACCTTCAGTTTCAGGTAACCCTCGGAACATTGGCGTTATTGCCGGGGAACCTGGAAGTCATTCCATCATCATGGCAGACAACCTTGACAATGATCACAACTCTGGTTTGGAAGAAAGAACTCCGGTTAAAAACACGGATGCCACATCAAAGGATGTGCCTCAATCCAAGGGAGACAAGCAGTCTCCAAACACAGAAACCTTAGATGCCCTCTGTGAACAGCAGGATCACCTCAAACAGCTCGAACAAGAGGCTGAGCATCAGCGGAAAGCCGAAGAGACCTCCAGAGAGAAACAAGACGGCACCGAGAGCTAGAGAACAAGCTCCTAAAGCTCGAGGCCGACCTCAAAACTAAAACCATTCAATCCAGTCACGAAGATAGCCCCGACAAGGACCAAGACCCATTCACCAAAGAAATCATGAAAGCTAAAGTCCCAAAAGACTTCAAAGCTCCTGACATGACCCCATACGATGGTACATCTGATCCAAGCCATCATCTCAACAATTTCAGAAGCAGGATGTATCTCACAGACGCCTCAGATGCCATACGATGCAAAACTTTCCCAACTACTCTAACTAAAACAGCAATAAAGTGGTTCGACAGTTTGCCTCCAAGATCAATTACAAGCTTTGACGACCTTGCTAAAAAGTTCCTCGCCAGGTTCTCCATCTAGAAGGATAAAGCCAAGCATGCTCCAAGCTTGCTGGGAATCAAACAAGGAGATCGGGAAAGCCTCCACAGCTACATGGAGAGGTTCAATAAAGCATGTCTTGACATACAAAGTCTTCCAACAGAAGCAGCTATCATGAGAGTCATCAACGGCCTAAGAGAAGGACCTTTTAGCCACTCAATATCCAAGAAGCACCCAACATCTCTAAACGAAGTTCAAGAAAGGGCGGAAAAATATATCAATATGGAGGAGAACTCCCGATTGGGAGATAGCTCAAAAACTGGATTCTCCTACCCACCTCAGGACAAGGAAAAAGAATCCAGAAAGAAAGAAGATCAACCCACAGAGAAACCTAGAAAGTACCAAAGCTACACGCCTCTTCGGGTGTCCCTTGTGGATATCTACAGAGAGATATGCAACACGGAAAAGATCCCACCCCCTCGTCCGATTAAACACAAAAGAGGAGGAAGTCGGATGGAGTATTGTGAATACCACCGAATCTACGGACACTCTACCAATGAATGCTACGACTTGAAAAACATCATAGAAAAGCTAGCTCGGGAGGGCAGATTAGATCGGCTCCTTGCCAATACAAGGGACGAACCAAAAAAGCGAAGAAGGGACGAAGAGGGTGGACAAACTGAACGTCCCCCTCTGATGATCGGATTTTTTTGTGTGGTAAAGAATTTCACAATAAGTTCTCGTTGAAAGTATAGCTTCTAAACCAACAAGAATCCTTTCATACAAACATTTGGTTGTCACAAGTAACAAACCCCTTAAAAATAAACCGAAGTATTCAAACCTCGGGTCGTCTCTCAACGAATTGCAGGGAAGTGTATTTATTATTGGTTATGAGATTTTATGAGAAATTTTGGAATGAGGAATGGAAAAGTAAATAATTATAAATTAAAGCAAGGAAAATTAACAAGAGATTTTATGTAATTAAAATAAAAGCTTTGGCTAGGAAAAGATTAATCGAAAGTTCTATCCTTGTTGGATTCTCCATGATCAATGGTAACAGGTTGTTGTTTCTACTTAGTTAACCCTCAATGAAAGAAGGAAAGTCAAGTAGTTGAGCTAACTCTAATTCACAAGTCCTAATCCTCTCCCTTGGGAAGGATTAGTGTTAGTGACTAGAGAGCTAGTGAAGCTTGAAAACACTGAACACACAGATCACGACATCGAATGGTATAAAAGGACATTAAAAATACACAATTTAAAGGCTTAGGAAGCAAGTTTTCAATCATAGAGCATAATTAGGAAGGAATTGTAAAATCATGCAAATAGTATGAATAAATAAGTAAAGAGTTGATAAAAAGCACTCAAATTAGCACAAGATAAACCACAAAATAGTAGTTTATCAGCCAGCCAACAACTTCCAAATACAATTTAACTCTTGAGTCTTCCAACTCAAGGGTATCCTATTAAATATTAATCAAATCCCAAGCCAGGTTGGAAGCCTACTCCATTGACATGGATGCCAATTTTGCATACATGTAAAGGGAGTAGAAAGAAGACATGATAATTTTGGAATTGAGTTGAGATAATCAAGAAAATAAAGAAATTTACCCACTTGAATAAGAAAAGATGTAACAGTTGAATAAGAACATTTAACACCAATGGTAAAGAAAAAATTAGAAAAGGAGATAAAAATATGAATAAAATTAAAATACAATGAAGGAAAGTATGCAAATGCAACATGTAAAAGAGAAGGAAAGAGAATAAGGATGAGAGAGGTTTGAAATCTGGTAGCGCACTAGGTTTAAGTGAGGCGCGCAAACAACGTGCAGGCATACAGCACACGGATGCGTGCATTGCACAAAAAGGAAGGACGCGTAAGCGTCAAGTGCGCGGACGCGTGCCTTAGGTGGTGCCAATGGCGCGAGTCCAGCCTCGCTCACGCACAACTCTCTGTTTGTGTTGTGTTGGGGCCAAGGTTGCACGCGACGCGTGCGCACCATGCACGCGCACGTGTGGATGGTCATGGGTGGAAAAGGACGCATACGCGTGGGTGAAGTGGTGCCTCTAGCACAGTACCAGCCCCAGACCAGCACAACTCTCTGGTCAAACACAAATTTACGCCGATTTCCTCAACTACGCGGACGCGCCATAGACACGGATGCGTGGGCGTCTGTTTGTAGAGCGACGCGCACGCGTACGGTAAGCGTATGCGTGGGCTTGATTGTGCGTAAAGCACGTTTCATGGCCAGCTTCCGCGCAACTCGCTGGTCAATCCGACCCAATACGCATTCACGAAGGACGCGGATGCGTATTAGGCGCTAGCGCGTCAATCCCTCATTTTTTTATGCAGAATGCAGGTGATGATGCAGAATATATGAATGAACATGGGTAAAAATAAAACTAAGAATGAAAAGGAGCGATCATACCATGGTAGGTTGTCTCCCACCTAGCACTTTTCTTTATCGTCCTTAAGTTGGACATTTGGTGAGCTCCTTATCATGGTAGCTTGTGCTTGAACTCATCCCGGAATCTCCACCAATGTTTGTAATTCCAATGGTCTCTGGGATCCCAAACTAGGCGCATAAAGCCTTCAAGCAAGTGACAAGTCCCCAAGAGTGTTGATTGCTAAACTGAATCCCGGGGTCCCAAACCTTACTTTTGCACCTGTCTTTGTGTTGATCATCATTGTTCCAACCAGGTGGCAAGCAATTTAAATTCTCACTGAGACATCCAAACAACTTCCTAGACGCATTCAATCGAGCTCTACACCAATCTTTGCACTTCAACCTTGAGCATGCAACTGTATTGAACATTGCCTGACAACTCCAACCACTACCCATCTTCCTCTTACTCTTCAATCTACAGAGAGCTCTAAGTTAACCATCCGTCTCAAGCAAACCATATTCAAGTGGCAAAGTAAAGGTTAAGGATAAGAATTTTACCCACTTAAATGTTGTGTTGGATGGTAATGGCTTTGGGAGAGGTGTTTCTAATGATCTTGCAAGCTCCAATCCCTTAAGTTCTTTGTTCACAATTTCCACCTCTTTGAAAGCTTCTTCAATTTCAACCTCTTCCTCTTGGTAGCTTTCTTCCAATTCAATCTTTTCTTCATTGCCTACCAAGGGCATGGAAGGTTGTGCTTCTTCTTCTTTAAGCTCCATCTCTTGATCAACCTCTTCAAAGTCTTCAACCATGATATGCCTTGGAGGTTGTACACCCTCCTCAACATTAAATTCAAACTTCTTAGAAGGAGGCTCTATGACTTGAGGTTCCCATGGAGGCTCCGCGTCTCCTAAGTCTTCAACCACTTCCTCTTCAACTATTACGGCTTCCTCCACTTGTTCCAATACAAAGTCACGTTCCTCATTGTCCACTGGAGTTTCTAGTGTCTCCTTCATGCTACGCTCTTTTATTGATTCTCCACATGTAGCCATGGGAGTACTTTGAGCATTAAAGCACAGGGAGGCTAAATTACCTACTATTTGCTCTAATTTATGAAGGGTTGCATGAAATCGATCCAGTGTTTCCTCGAGACAATCCATTGACTCTTGTTCCTCTTGGATAACATAATTAGGATCATATGGCTCGTGGATTAATGGATATGGGGGTGGTGTATATGGAGATGGTGGTTCTTGGGTGTAATTGGGTTGGAATTAGGGTGGTTCCATATATGGTTCGTATGGCTCATATGGTGGTTGGTATGGTGGATAAGGATTAGGTTCATAGGGTGGTGTTTGGTGGTAAGGGACTTATGAGCATGGTGGTTCGAAATTATGTAGAGGAGGGGGCTCATAGGTATAGCGTGGTGGGTGTTGATTGTCACGAAAAGGTCCACCATAACCATTGTCATGATATACATCATAGAATGGTTGTTGCTCGTAACACATTGGAGGGGGTTGTTGCCAAGAGGGTTGATTAAATCCTTGTGGCATCTTCCATCTTTGATTGTCCCAACCTTGATGCATGTTCTCATTGTAATCTCCTTTTCTTGCAACATAATTTGAACCAAACTCATAGCCAAAAGGGTGAGAATTTATAGTAGCAAATAAAAACAAAAACTAATAAAAATAAGCAACTAAGTCCTAAAACTAACAAAAACTAGCAAACAAGCAAAAAGCAAATATTTACAATAACCAATAATAAGGCACACGTTTGCAACTCCCCGGTAACGACGCCATTTGATGATCGGATTTTTTTGTGTGGTAAAGAATTTCACAATAAGTTCTCGTTGAAAGTATAGCTTCCAAACCAACGAGAATCCTTTCATACAAACATTTGGTTGTCACAAGTAACAAACCCCTTAAAAATAAACCGAAGTATTCAAACCTCGGGTCGTCTCTCAAGGAATTGCAGGGAAGTGTATTTATTATTGGTTATGAGATTTTTTGAGAAATTTTTGGAATGAGGAATGGAAAAGTAAATAATTATAAATTAAAGCAAGGAAAATTAACAAGAGATTTTATGTAATCAAAATAAAAGCTTTGGCTAGGAGAAGATTAATACAAAGTTCTATCCTTGTTGGATTCCCCAAGATCAATGGTAATAGGTTGTTGTTTCTACTTAGTTAACCCTCAACGAATGAAGAAAAGTCAAGTAGTTGAGCTAACTCTAATTCACAAGTCCTAATCCTCTCCCTTGGGAAGGATTAGCGTTAGTGACTAGAGAGCCAGCCAACAACTTCAAATTACAATTTAACTCTTGAGTCTTCCAACTCAAGGGTCTCCTATTAAATATTAATCAACTCCCAAGCCAAGTTGGAAGCCTACTCCATTGATATGGATGCCAATTTTGCATACATGTAAAGGGAGTAGAAAGAAGACATGATAATTTTGGAATTAAGTTGAGATAATCAAGCAAATAAAGAAATTAAATAGAAAAATACTCTTGGATTAATAAATTCCAAAATTGAAGATATCCATATGTAACTCTGAACAAAGTAAATGGGGATTAAAAGAGTAAGGAAATAGAAAACAAACTAGAATGATAAAGACTTCAACGGAGGTAGTAACTCTTTCAATATCCAACTCAAAAGCATAAAACTAGGAATCCTAAAACCTAGAGAGAGGAGAGAGCCTCTCTCTCTCAAAACTATATCTAAAACCTACTAATTTTGTGAATGAATGATTCTATCAATGATGGATCCCTTCCCCCCTTCAGTCCTTGGTCTTTTTAGACTTTTTCCGCCAAAGATGGGCTTCAAAACTTGGCCAGAAGCCTCCCTAAAATCATTGGGTGTGATTTTATTAAGGGTGTCAGCGTGGGCATCGACGCGTACGCGTACAGCACGTGTATGCGTCCTTGGGGCATTTGCGCGATCCACGCGTATGCGTGTTGTGTGCGCGCGCATCCATAGGTGCGTCCCAAATCCTTGGCTTTTCATGATTTCTCCACTTTGCATGCTTTCTCTTCACTCCTTTGATCTATTCCTAGCCCTTTTCAATCTGAAATCACTAGCAAACACATCAAGGCATCGAATGGTAATAAGAGAGGATTAAAAATTAGTGAATTAAAGGCCAAAGAAGAATGTTTTCAATCATAGCACAAAATCAGGAAGGAAAGTGCAAAACATGGGGATTCTGTGAATAAATGTGAGAATAGTGGATAAAATCCACTCAATTAAGCTCAAGATGTACCACAAATTTGTGGTGCATCAAATCTCCCCACACTTAAACATTAGCATGTCCTCATGCTAAGCTCAAGAGAAGCTATAAGAGTGAAGAGGAATGGTAGAAAGTATGAGATGCAACCTATCTGTATGAATGCAGCTAAATGCAAAATGTTTCTACCAACTTGGTGAAAAGTAAATAAACCTTTCAAGAACAAATATGAACTGGATTTCACTAATTCAAATCATAAAAATGAAGTACAAATAGACTTGCAAGAAGAAGATAGCTCATGAAAGCTGGCAACAAAGAATCGTGCATCGAACTCTCACTTGGAATGTATACACTCTAATCGCTCAGGTGTTTGAGGTTCGATTCTCTCAATTCTCTACTAATCTTTCTTTCTAAGACTTGCTATTCTTCTACCAATCAACAAAGATTTAATGCACAAAATACACATATCAAGAGGTCTTTTAAGGGTTGTAATGGGGTTAGGGTCAAGGTATGATTGTATTTGGTCAAGTGGACTAAAATCTGAATCCTTGATTAACCTAAACTTCCCACCTAACTTGAGACAATCCATGTAATCAGAGTATAAAATCTAACTACCCATTAACTATGTTTTCCACATATTTATGCATCCGACTTTGAGTACAGTACATATGCATTGCTACCATCATTTACTTTGGGGCATTTTTGTCCCTTTTTATTATTGCTCCTTTTCTTTTCTTTTTCTCATCATTATTTTTCTTTTGTTTTTATCAATGCATATGATTAAGGTATTTTGGTGCACGGAATTGTGATCACACTTTTCACAACTCCGGTAAAACTAACCAGCAAGTGCACTAGGTCTTCCAAGTAATAAAACCTTACGCAAATAAGGGTCGATCCCACAGAGATTGTCGGCTTGAAGCAAGTTATGGTCATCCTGTAAATCTTAGTCAGGCGGATTCAAATGGTTATGAGGTTTTGATAATTAAAAGATAAATAAAACGTAAAATAAAATAAGATACTTATGTAACTCATTAGTGGGAATTTCAGATAAGCGTTTGGAGATGCTTTGTTGCTTCTGAACCTCTGCTTTCCTATTGTCTTCATCCAATCATGCGTGCTCCTTTCCATGGCAAGCTGTATGATCCTCTCAGTGAAAATGGTCCAAGTACGGTCTCTACACGGCTAATCAACTGTCGAATTTCTCGTCTCGGATGAAAAATACTGGGTACAGCTACCGCACGGCTAATCATCTGTCAGTTCTCACTTGTGTCAGAATAGGATCTCTCTATCCTTTTGCACACTGTCACTGCTCCCAACATTCGCAAGTTTGAAGCTCGTCATAATCATCCCTTCCCAGATCCTACTCGGAATACCACAGACAAGGTTTAGAATTTTTGGATCTCAGGAATGCTGCCAATTGGTTCTAGCCTCTACCACGAAGGTTCTAATCTCACGGACTCGGTCTTTGGATTAGAGACCCAAGAGAATATACTCCGGCTATCATCCAATGACTACGTTGAATATCATGTAGACCGCTTGTGGTTGTCAGGCACGCGGATCTTGGTTAAGCGAGTAACGAATATAGTGGGTGATTGTCACGGGTCACCCCTTCATTCTGACTTAACTGAATTAAGTACGAGAGTATATCTTGGAAAAGAAGTAAGCGTGAATTGAAAGAGAAACAATAGTACTTGCATTAATTCAAGAAGAACAGCAGAGCTCTGCACCTTAATCTATGAGGTGTAGAAACTCCACCGTAGAAAATACATAAGAGAAAAAGATCTAGGCATGGCCGAATGGCCAGCCTCCAAATGTGAAAAATGGCATAAGATCCCCCGAATACAATAGTAAAAAGTGCTATTTATACTAAACTAGTTACTAAGGATTACAGAAAATAAGTAACTAAGTGCAGATAGTGCAGAAATCCACTTTCGGGGCCCACTTGGTGTGTGCTTGGGCTGAGCATTTAGCTTTACACGTGCATAGGCCTTTTCTAGAGTTAAACACCAACTTGTATGCCAGTTTAGGCGTTTAACTCTAGTTCTGGTGCCAGTTCTGGTGTTTTATATACGCCAGGAAAGGGTCTCTGGCTGGCGTTTAAACGCCAGTTTGGGCCATCAAATCTCAGAAAAAGTATGGACTATTATTATACATTACTGGAGAGCCCAAGATGTCTACTTTTCAACGCAATTAAGAGCGCGCCAATTGGGATTCTGTAGCTCCAGAAAATTCACTTCGAGTGCAGGAGGGTCAGAATCCAACAGCATCTGCAGTCCTTTCTCAGCCTCTGAATCAAACTTTTGCTCAAGTCCCTCAATTTCAGCCAGAAAATATCTGAAATTACAGAAAAACACACAAACTCATAGTAAAGTCCAGAAATGTGATTTTTGCATAAAAACTAATAAAAATATAATAAAAAGTAACTAAAACATACTAAAAACTACCTAAAAATAATGCCAAAAAGCGTATAAATTATCCGCTCATCATATTTCATGCATAAACATGTCCTCAACATTCTTTTTCACATTTTCACAAGAATATACAACACCCAATTCTCAAACCAAACGTTTTTAATCCCAATTTCCCCACACTTAATTTGTGAGCACTCTCACTAGTCTAAGCTAACCAAGGATTCAAATTAGGGACATTATTGTTTTCCGCTTAGAGTTAGTAATGAGTTAAAGTGAAGAATAAATGGGTAAAATAGGCTCAACTTTGGTTTGCAAAGGATAATGAAAAGGTTAAGGCCATATGGGTATGTAAGCTCCGTGAAACAAGGCCTCAATCATGTAAGTGTATGCATACATCGAAAAATGGAAATATAGAATTAAGCAAGACAAATATCACAATTTTAGAGAGAACAACACACACCAAAAACAGAATATTGGTTGATAAATTCCAACCAATCAATTAGGCTCCAAATCTCACTGGTTTTGTGTGTTCGAGGTCTAAACCATGTTCCAAAATAAAATTTCTTCAAACAAGTTTAACAAAAGTTTTAATTCAAGTTAGTGAAATGCTATAAGACAATTCTTGGAAAAGAGTTCATCATTTCAACCAAGCAGTGGTAGAATATGCACAAAATCAAACAAACATGCAATTACACATGCAAATGCAGCAATGAACTAACAAAGAAAAATAAAAATTGGAGTTGAGAAGAAAGTGACTAACCCACGGAGATCGGTATTGACCTCCCCACACTTAAAGATTGCACCGTCCTCAGTGCATGCGAAGATGTGCAAGTGGACGGGTTGCTACAACTGATGCGTTTTCTCTAAAGAATGTGCATATAGACTTGTTTGTCTCCCCATTCAGAAGCTTTTCCGTTTCTCTCCTCGGTGGCCATCCTGAAAGAAGAGAAAAAGGAAGAAGAATAACCCAGAAACAAAGATAAGGAAACAAATAGAATATAGGTGGGTTGATGCCAAATAATGAGGATCTCAACTACATGGTAGCTACAGCATGCAAGTAAGAAAATAGTATAAGCAAATGGCATATAAATAGTGCAAAAATTGCAATAATAGGGGAGAGAGTGTGGGTAATGAAAGACAATGTAAGTGCATATCAATGCAAATGGAATACAAGTATCATAAAAATTAGCATTGACTTATAATTAATAACACCCAACAGTTTAAAACAAGTCACGAAGCACCAAAAGAATTCAAGAAAAGATGCAACAGTTGAATAAGAACCTTTAACACCAATGGTAAAAGAAAAAATTAGAAAAGGAGATAAAAATATGAATAAAATTAAAATGCAATGAAGGAAAGTATGCAAATGCAACATGTAAAAGAGAAGGAAAGAGAATAAGGATGAGAGAGGATTGAAATCTGGCGGCGCACTAGGTTTAAGTGAGGCGCGCAAACAACGCGCAGGCGTACAGCACGCGGACGCGTGCATTACGCAAAAAGGAAGGACGCATAAGCGTAAAGCATGCGGACGCGTTCCTCAGGTGGTGCCAATGGCGCGAGTCCAGCCTCGCGCACGCACAACTCTCTGTTTGTGTTGTGTAGGGGCCAAGGTTGCACGCGACGCGTGCGCGCCATGCACGCGCACGCGTGGATAGTCATGAGTAGAAAAGGACGCGCACGCGTCAGGGACGCGTCCGCGTAGGTGAAGTGGTGCCTTTAGCATAGTACCAGCCCTAGACCAGCACAACTCTCTGGTCAAACATAGATTTATGCCGATTTCCTCAACTACGCGGAAGCGCCATAGACGCGGACGCGTGGGCGTCTGTTCGTAGAGCGACGTGCATGCGTACGGTACGCGTATGCATGGGCTTGATTGTGCCTAAAGCACGTTTCATGCCCAGCTTCCGCGCAACTCGCTGGTCAATCCGACCCAATACGCATTCACGAAGGATGCGGATGCGTATTAGGCGCTAGCGCGTCAATCCCTCATTTTTTTATGCAGAATGCAGGTGATGATGCAGAATATATGAATGAACACGGGTAAAAATAAAACTAAGAATGAAAAGGAACGATCATACCATGGTGGGTTGTCTCCCACCTAGCACTTTTCTTTTACGTCCTTAAGTTGGACATTTTGTGAGCTCCTTGTCATGGTGGCTTGTGCTTGAATTCATCCAGTAATCTCCACCAATGTTTGTAATTCCAATGGCCTCCGGGATCCTAAAATAGGCGCATAAAGCCTTCAAACAAGTTAAAGCAAGTGACAAGTCCCCAAGAGTGTTGATTGCTAAACTGAATCCTGGGGTCCCAACCTTGCTTTTGCACCTGTCTTTGTGTTGATTATCATTGCTCCAACCGGGTGGCAAGCAATTTGAATTCTCACTCAGACATCCAAATAACTTCCTAGACCCATTCAATCGAGCTCTACACTAATCCTTGCATTTCAACCTTGAGCATGCAACTATATTGAACCTTGCCTGACAATTCCAACCACTACCCATCTCCCTTTTACTCTTCAATCCGCAGAGAGCTCTAAGTTGACCATCCGTCTCAAGCAAACCATATTCAAGTGGGAAAGTAAAGGTTAAGGATAAGAATTTTACCCACTTGAATGTTGTGTTGGATGGTAATGGCTTTGGGAGAGGTGTTTCTAATGATCTTGCAAGCTCCAATCCCTTGAGTTCTTTCTTCACAACTTCCACCTCTTTGAAAGCTTCTTCAATTTCAACCTCTTCCTCTTGGTAGCTTTCTTCCAATTCAATCTTTTCTTCATTGCCTACCAAGGGCATGGAAGGTTGTGCTTCTTCAAAGTCTTCAACCATGATATGCCTTGGAGGTTGTACACCAACATTAAATTTAAACTCCTTAGAAGAAGGCTCTATGACTTGAGGTTCCCATGGAGGCTCTGCATCTCCTAAGTCTTCAACCACTTCCTCTTCAACTATTACGGCTTCCTCCACTTGTTCCAATACAAAGTCACGTTCCTCATTGTCCACTGGAGTTTCTGGTGTCTCCTTCATGCTACGCTCTTTTATTGATTCTCCACATGTAGCCATGGGAGTACTTTGAGCATTAAAGCGCAGAGAGGCTAAATTACCTACTACTTGCTCCAATTGATGAAGGGTTGCATGAAATCGATCCAGTGTTTCCTCGAGACGATTCCTTGACTCTTGTTCCTCTTGGATAACATAATTAGGATCATATGGCTCGTGGATTGATGGATATGGGGAAGGTGTATATGGAGATGGTGGTTCTTGGGAGTAATTGGGTTGGAATTGGAGTGGTTCTATATATGGTTCATGTTCATACCCTGGGTCGAGCTATCCGACCTGGGATGATTGGCGACAAAGCGACCGACCTCTTCAGGTCAGACTACCCGACCTCTTCTCAAAGAGGTCGGCCAAATCGACAGAAAAGCCCAATAAAGGGCCCAAATAGAGGAACACGACCCAAATCCAAAGGCAATCCAAGCCTATAGAGATAAAGGCGGTTCCCTTGAAGATAAGCTGACTTCACTCAAATAAGATAAGATAAGATAACTAACTTTTCTTATCAGAAAGGTCAGCCCACACTACTATAAATACACTGGAGCACCCAGGTATAACTCATACTCTGATTCTACTAAAAACCTGCTTAATACCCGTGCTAAATTAACCATCGGAGTCTCTTGTAGGTACCCCCACCCTCCGGTGACCAAGGATCAGCAGTACAGCCAGTCAACAGGTCAGACATGACAGCTCCGGCCGCCACTCACCAGCCGGACACGTCGGCACCGACCAGTACAGAAGATCTCGACCGAGATTGACCTCCAATTTCAGTTAACCCTCGGAACATTGGCGCCATTGCCGGGGAACCTGGAAGTCATCCCTTCACCATGGCGGACGAACAGGATAATGACCACGACTCAGATTTAGAGGACAGAACGCCGCACAAAAACACGGGTGCTGCACCAAAGGACACTCCGGAATCTATCGGAGACAAAAACTCATCACATCCAGGAGTAATAGAAGCACTTCAAGATCGCCTAAAGCAACTCAAAAAAGAAAGCCAGTTCCAGCAAGAAGTCGGTAAGGATCTATAAAGAGAGGTAAGGCGACGTCGAGAATTAGAGGATAAACTTTTACAACTTGAAGCCGATCTCAAAGCAAAGACTACCCGGACCACCTCTGAAGACAACTCTCGCAAAGATCAAGATTTATTCACTAGGGAAATCATGAAGACTAAAATCCCTAAAGACTTCAAACTTCCGGATATGACTTTGTATGATGGCACTACAGATCCCAACCATCACCTCAGCAACTTCAGAAACAGAATGTACCTCACCGACGCCTCGGACGCCGTTCGCTGCAAAGCTTTTCCAACGACTCTCACGAAGACAGCAATTGGATGGTTCGGCAACCTACCTCCAAAGTCCATCTCCAACTTTGACGACCTGGCCAAAAAATTCCTGGCCAGATTCTCCATCCAAAAAGACAAGGCTAAGCACACCCCCAGTCTACTAGGTATCAAGCAAGGAGATCGGGAAAATCTTCGCAACTACATGGAAAGATTCAACAAAACGTGCCTCGACATACAAAGCTTACCAACAGAGGCTGCTGTCATGGGCCTCATCAACGGCCTACGAGAAGGACCTTTCAGCCAATCTATATCAAAGAAATATCCCATATCCTTAGATGAGGTACAAGAGCGGGCAGAAAAGTACATCAACATGGAAGAAAATTCCCGACTTGGAGAAGTCTCGAAATCCGGTTTCACCTACCGAGATAAAGATAAAGAATCCAAGAAGAAGGAAGATCGAACGGGAAAAAAAATAAAAAAGTATCATAATTACACCCCTCTTCGGGTGTCCCTTGTGGATATTTACAAAGAAGTCTGTAACACAGAAAAGATACCCCCGGCTCGACCACTCAAAGGCAAAAGAGGGGGAGGAAATCGGAACGAATACTGTGAATATCATCGGGTCCGAGGACATTCCACCAACGAGTGCTTCAACTTAAAAAACATCATAGAGAAGTTAGTAAGGGAAGGAAAACTAAATCGGTATCTAGCCACCCGAGATGATGAACAAAGAAAAAGACGAAGAGATGAAGATGTTGGACGAGCTGAGCGATCATCTCGTACACTAGAAAGACATGTCCATATGATACACGGAGGATTTGCAGGAGGCGGAATCTCCAAATCATCCCGCGAAAGATACCTCAAAGAAGTATATCATGTCGAAGGGAAGGAGGAAGCACTCGACATCCCTGCAATCACGTTCACCAAAGAAGACGCATCCGGTATCATCTCAGGACACGACGATCCCATGGTCATCACCATCATACTAGCAAACGCCAATCTCCACCGCACATTAATAGACCAAGGGAGTTCTACCGATATCTTATTCAAAACTGCCTTCGACAAACTCGACTTAGAAGAAAAGGAGCTTAGAGCATACCCGAACAGCCTGTTCGGACTGGGAGATACCCCAGTACAACCACTGGGATATGTGTTGCTACATAAAACCTTCGGAAAAGGAAACCAATCCAGAACACTCAAGATAGACTACATTGTGGTCGACGTGAGTTCAGCCTATAATGCCCTAATAGGTCGGACAACACTAAATCAACTCGGTGCAATAGTCTCAACTCTACATCTATGTATGAAATTCCCAACTACAGAAGGGATAGCCACAATAAAAGCAGATCGAAAGATGGCACGTCGCTGTTATAACGAAAGTCTAAACCTCAGAGGTAGAGGAGAAGAGTTCCATACAATTGAGCTTGGTGGAGTTTAGAGACGTGAAGAACTCCGTCCACAACCTGAAAGAGAAATAGAGAAAGTTCAGATCGGGGATACCTCGGACAAAACAACTAATATTGGCACGATCCTGAAGGGAGATGCAAAAGAATTACTAGTAAAGTTCTTACGAGATAATGTCGATCTCTTCGCATGGAAAGCTGCAGACATGCCAGGCATAGACCCCAAACTAATGAGTCTCAAGTTGGCAGTCTATCCAGGATCTCGACCGGTACAGCAGAGACGAAGAAAACTTGGGCCAGAACGATCCCAAGCTGTGGAAGAATAGGTACAAGCACTACTGGAGGCAGGATTCATAAGAGAAGTCAAGTACCCACTATGGCTAGCTAACATCGTCTTGGTAAAAAAATCAAATGGGAAGTGGCGAATGTGCACCAACTACACCGACCTCAACAAAGCCTGCCCAAAAGATCCTTATCCACTCCCAAGTATCGACGCCCTAGTAGATGCTTCCTCCGGATATAGATACCTCTCGTTTATGGATGCATATTCCGGATACAACCAAATTCCCATGTATTCACCAGATCAAGAAAAGACATCGTTTTTAACGCCAAAAGCAAATTACTGCTACATTGTGATGCTTTTCAGCCTCAAGAATGCGGGAGCTACCTATCAAAGGCTAATGAACAAAGTCTTTTCAGATCATATCGGAAAAATTATGGAAGTCTATGTGGACGACATGTTAATAAAGACACAAAGCGAAGAAACATTATTGTCCGACCTGGCCCAAGTGTTCGACACTATAAGGAAGCATGACATGCGACTCAATCCCACAAAGTGCACCTTTGCAGTAGAAGCGGGAAAATTCTTAGGTTTCATGCTTACACAAAGAGGAATTGAAGCAAATCCAGACAAATGCCAGGCTATACTCAACATGAAGAGCCCGACTTGTGTCAGAGAGGTACAACAACTCAACGGGAGATTGGCAGCCTTATCCAGATTCTTAGCAGGATCAACAATAAGATCTCTCCCCTTCTATGCCACTTTAAGGAAAGGAGAGAAGTTTGAATGGACAACAGAATACGAGCAAGCCTTCCAGGATTTCAAAAACTTCCTGGGATGACCGCCTATCCTAACTCGACCACGAGAGGAAGAACCACTCGTATTACACCTTGCAGTAGGAAGTCAGGCAGTAGCCTCAGCACTAGTTCGAGAGGACGACAAAGGGCAATAGCCTGTATATTTCATTAGTAAAGCGCTGCAGGGATCCGAGCTGAACTACCAAAAAATAGAAAAGTTCGCCTACACTCTCATACTAACATCTCGACGACTTCGCCCATACTTCCAGGCCCACACCATTAAGGTTCAGACTGACCAGCCCATAAAGGGGATACTGCAGAAAACAGATCTAGCAGGTAGAATTTTACAATGGGCAGTCGATTTATCCGAGTTTGACCTCCAATACGAAGCTCGGACAGCCATCAAATCACAATACTTGGCCGACTTCATTACAGAATTTACAGATACCCTGGAAACCCCCACATAATGGAATCTCTACGTGGACAGGTCTTCAAATAAGACTGGAAGCGGCGCAGGTGTGATAATAGAAAGTAACCAAGGAACCCAAGTTGAGCTTTCCCTCAAATTTGGGTTCCCGACCTCAAACAACCAGGCAGAATATGAAGTGTTACTAGCTGGTTTGAAGCTGGCTAAGGAGGTTGGAGCTCAAAAACTCAACATCTTCAGTGACTCACAAGTAGTCACCTCACAGATAACAGGGAGTTACCAAGCCAAAGATCCCACCATGAAAAAGTATTTGGATATAACCAAAGAACAGCTCGGACAACTCGGGGAATATAAGATCTGCCACATACCCCGCGAACAAAATGCCCGAGCTGATGCACTCTCAAAGCTAGCCAGCACCAAACCATGGGGCAACAATAGAAGCCTCATCCAGGAAATGCTACAGAACCCGTCAATCTCGAAAGCAGAAAAAGTCCTAGCTATAACAAGTCAGGATCAAGGATGGATGACCCCCATAATTAATTACCTCAAAAAAGAAACACTCCCCACAAATGAGAAGGAAGCAAAGAGGTTAAAACGGGAGGCTCAGTACTACACCATTATAAACAACACCCTATACAAAAGAGGGATTTCAATACCATTGTTAAAATGTGTGCCGACCTCTAACACAAGGGAAGTTTTAGAGGAAGTACACAGCGGTATTTGTGGCAATCATCTCGGGGCACAAGCTCTCACCAAAAAGGTACTTCGGGCGGGATTTTACTGGCCAACTCTACAAAAGAAAGCTACAGAATTTGTAAAGACATGTCCCCCATGCCAGAAACATGCCAACTTTCACAACGTCCCGCCAGAAGAACTCATCAGCGTAACTTTGCCTTGGCCATTTGCAAAATGGGGACTCGATCTTCTCGGACCCTTTCCCCAGGGATCAGGACAAGTCAAATTTCTCATAGTCGGAGTAGACTATTTCACAAAGTGGATTGAGGCAGAGCCCCTAGCCAACGCCACTGCTCAAAGAAGCCGGAAATTCCTATATAGGAACATTGTCACAAGGTTCAGGGTTCCATACTCCATCACTGCAGACAATGGCACTCAATTCACAGATGCAGGCTTCAGGAAATTAGTAGCCGACTTGAACATAAAGCACCAGTTCACCTCCGTCGAACATCCTCAAGCCAATGGGCAAGCTGAAGCTGCCAACAAAGTCATATTGGCTGGGTTGAAACGGAGACTGCAAGATGCGAAGGGAGCTTGGGCTGAAGAACTTCCACAGGTCCTATAGGCATATCGAACCACGCCACATTCCACCACAAACGAATCACCGTTCCGATTAGCGTACAGAGTGGAGGCAATAATCCCAGTAGAGATCGAGGAAGGGTTGCCTAGAGTAGTCCACTACAATGAAGAAGCCAACTCACAACTTCAAAAAGAAGAACTCGACCTACTTTCAGAAATCCAAGAAAGAGCTCGGATCAGGGAAGAAGCGCTAAAGCGCCGAATGGCTTCAAGATATAATCAAAAGGTAGTGCAAAGAGGTTTCGCGGAGAATGATCTCATCCTAATCCGAAATGATATTGGAACAACTCGACCCGGAGAAGGAAAGTTGGCAGCAAACTGGAAAGGACCCTACCGAGTCATAGAAGTACTTGGGAAGGACTACTACAGACTGTCCGAACTCGATGGACGAGAGCTTCCCAGATCGTGGCACGCCTGCAACCTAAGAAGGTACTATAGCTAGAGAAGGTAAATGATCTCATCATAGGATGTACTCTTTTTCCTGAAAAGGTTTTTTAGTGAGGCACCAAGTTGAGATCCAGATATTATCCGACTTAAAAGGATGAAAAACTCCAAACATGTATATACTTGCATTTTCTCTTAAATAAAAAATATTTTAGATATTCTACAAACTCTCAAGACGCATTAATCTGAAGCATTCATCGTCCGATTATAAAGCAACAGATCGGCAGAAAGTGAAAAACAGATTCACTGCACGATCACGATAAAAGACCAATAAAGATGAAAACGCGATTCATCTAAAGGTCGACCAAAGAAAGATAGAAACGACCTTCTACAAATCGGCAAAGATGAACACAGAATAATGCAAGAAGTTATCGAAAGTGATCCAAAAAAAGAACCTGACGAGGTCTTATGGATTGCTAAATAATAACTTAAAGACTAGCCGACATAGAGAAGTCGGACCAAGTCAACCCAAGTTATCAGTGAATCCCTGGAAAGAGGTTAAATTGAAATAAATTTATTATAAATATTATATATTATTATAAATAGATAAAAAATATTATATTTTGAACACATAAAGCTAAAATAAATTTATAATAAATATTATATATTTTTATTATAAATATATAATAAAAATTAATATAAAGAAATAAAATTAAAATAACAATTTTTCCCTAATTCATAAAAAAATAAAACGAATTGAAGAAATTAAAGTAAGAAAGCTAAGCTAAGCCCTCATCTTCTCTTCGAAATAAACCAGGCCAGCAAAGAGCGAAGAATGCTCTTCCTCCTTCCACTGACCGAACCCTAACCCAGCCATCAGAATCAGAGACGTATTGCACCACAGCTCTCCATGAAGGCGTAAATCGCACCATCATCGCAAGTCACCAGGAAGCCCCAAATCGCAACTCACCATCCTCGCACCATCATCGTCGCTGCGCTGCGTTCTTCCCAAATCGTTGCTGCGCTGCGTTCTTCCCGAATCGTCGCTGCCTCCTTCTTCCCGGCGTCGCTGAGTCTCTCTTCTCCGCGGTGTTGGTGCTTTTCCCCTCTCCGAGGCTTCTCTGCTTCTCCACGGCGTCCTTGATCTCCCCTGTTCTGCTTCTGCTTTGCTGCTTCTACCTTGCTGCTTCTGCTTCAGTGTCTTGGCTGATTGTGGATTGTGCTTTGCTGCTGTTGCTTCGCTGCTGCTGGTTTGCTGCATTGGCCGTTTGTGGGTTGTCATCTGTGGTAAGTCTCCTTCTCTGATTTTCTGTTTCTTAGTTAGGGCTTGATTGGTTGTTGGGTATTTTTGTTAGCTGTGAAAAGTGGTGATATTTGTGAACATGAGCAAGATGAGGGTTGAATGTTGACTGAGCTTTTGTTCTGGTTTGAATTTGGACTGGGTACTTGTGAAATGAACCTGGGGCTTAGGTTAGTCTGTTATTTAAGGTAGCAAAACTATTATTATCTGCGAGTAGTGTGTTCGATGGCATTATGTCATTTTCAACATGTGTCACTTGTGACTCATCACACATTAGGAACCACCCCTTCCTCTCTTTCTTTTCTAAAATCTTCTTATCAACCACAATTGAAATTACGATGTGTTAGTTTGTGAACTAAAATTTAAAGAGTAATGATAATATTATTCTGCTAATTGATAATTCTATTGTTTGATTTTTTAGTTATATATCACTTTTGAAAATAAGATTTCTAAAAACTGGTTTTAAAAGTTAATTTTTTGTTAAAAAATCTGGTTATGAATTACTTATATTTTTATTTTTTGTTGCTGTTTTAGTTTGTCTCTTTAAAACCAGAAAAAGAGAATCAAATAGCGGATCTCTCTGTAGCTGTGATTACCTTAGACATTGAGCTACACTACAGGTAAATCATTTAATATATTATCTTTTTAAATTTATTTGAACATTTAATTGTTAAGAATATTTACTGATTAATTGTTTGCTTAAGCTTCTTTGCATAGTTTGTTAGATACAAACTGTTAGTCTCTTGATTGGTTGAGATGTTCTCTTTCGAACATGTGTGGTTGACTTCTAGAAATTTTTTAGAAGCAATAAGCTCTTGATTAGAAAAAATCACTTATAGTTAGTCTAAAACATATGCCCGTGTTCTTTTATTTTAGTTGACAAAGTAATGGACAAAGGGTGGACTAGTTTACCAAGACATACTGAGGGTTACCAACATGGTGTTAATTCATTTTTGGATTTTGCCTTTTCTAGAGGTAGACCACAAGGACAGGAAATTCTTTGTCCTTGTTCTATATGTAATAACTTTAGTTGGGGGCGAAGGGATGAAGTTTATGATCATTTAATAAGTAAGGAATTTCAAAAAGGTTACACTGTGTGGGTTCATCACGGCGAAAGGATAAGTCACATGGATAGTGAATCCGATGAGAGTGAAGTCCATGAAGGATTTGTCGACGACATTCATGGGCTGCTAAACGGGACGTTTCGGCATGTGCTTGAAGGAGATAAAGATGCTGATAGGCCAAACGAAGATGCAAAAAAGTTTTATAACTTGCTTGAAGAAGGAAAACAAGAGTTATATCCTGGCTGTAAAAAATTTTCGACATTATCATTCGTTATCCGATTGTATTTGTTGAAGACTCTTAATGGTTGGAGCAACGCATCCTTTACTGCTCTACTTGAATTACTAAAAGAAGCGATTCCTCATTTGAATATTCCTGATTCTTTCAATAAAATCAAGGCCATGGTAAAAGATTTAGGACTTGGTTATAATAAAATTCATGCTTGTCCCAACGATTGTGTTCTGTTCCGGGATACATATGAAGATGATAAATTTTGTCCAATTTATGGAGCTTCTAGGTACATAGAAAATGTTGAGGTAGATATAGAAGTTGATAAGTTGAAGAAAAAACCTGTGCCTGCAAAGGTTTTGAGGCATTTTCCCTTGATTCCAAGGCTTAAGAAGCTGTTCCTGTGTTCCAAAATAGCTGAATCATTAAGGTGGCACGATGAACATCGTTCAAAGGATGGAAAGTTAAGACACCCAGCTGATGGCCAATCATGGAAAGACTTTGACAGGCTTCATCCCGATTTTGCTAAAGAATCTCGTAACATAAGATTAGGGCTAGCTAGCGATGGATTTAATCCATTTAGAACCATGAGCTTCTCCCATAGTACATGGCCGGTAGTTTTGGTTGCATACAATCTTCCTCCATGGTGTTGCATGAAACCAGAGTATGTCATGATGTCCTTGCTCATCCCTGGACCATGTTCGCCTGGAAAAAGCATTGATGTGTATCTTCAGCCATTAATTGAAGAGTTGAAGGTTTTATGGGAAGTTGGAGTGGAAACATATGATACTTCAAAGAATCAAACTTTTTAACTACATGCAGCACTTTTATGGACCATAAGTGACTTTCCAGCTTATGCTATGTTATCCGGTTGGAGCACAAAGGGAAAGTTAGCATGTCCTTGCTGTAATTATGACACCTAATCTTGTTATTTAAAACATAGCCGGAAGATGTGCTACATGGATCACCGTAAATTTTTGGCTATGGATCATCCATATAGGATGGACAAAAGATCTTTCAATGGCGATGTTGAATTGAGGTCTTCACCAGCTTTATTAGATGGGGAACAAATTTTTGAAGATTTGAAAGATTTTGAAAATGTATTTGGAAAAAAGCAAAAAAATAAAATTGATGGTCCATGGAAGAAAAGGTCCATTTTCTTTGAGTTGCCATATTAGAAGCAAAATACATTGCGCCATTGTCTTGATGTTATGCACATCGAGAAAAACATATGTGATAACATAATTGGAACTTTATTAGATATTCCAGGAAAGTCCAAAGATCATGCAAATGCTCGTTACGATCTCAAAGATATGGGCATAAGAAAAAAACTTCAACCAAAGGAGATAGATGGTGGCAAGAAAGCAAAAATTGCTAAGGCTTGTTTTAACCTTACTAATCAAGAAAAAACCATTTTTTGTAATATTTTGAAGTCAGTAAAATTGCCATCTGGTAGTGCCTCAAATATTTCTCGGTGTGTTCATGTTGCTGAGAAAAAGATATCAGGCTACAAAAGTCATGATGCTCATTTTATGTTGCATTATTTGTTGCAAGTAGCTATAAAATGCATAATGCAGAATCAAGTAGCTGGCCCTTTAATTTATCTAGGTTCATTCTTTCGTTCCTTGTGCCAAAAAGTTGTTGAAAATGATACAATAGAGCATTTGGAAGTAGATATTAGAGAGATTCTGTGCCAATTGGAAAGAATATTTCCTCCTAGTTTCTTTGATATAATGGTCCATTTGTCTCTTCATCTTGTGTCTTGGGAATTTGTCCATCACTTGTGGTTATTTTTATGCTTGCGTTGAGTTAAAGAATCTTGACATTATTTTTAATCTCTTCTATTTGTTTCGATGTTGTCAAATGATATATGCCTTTAGTCCAATTGTGTATTTACTCTTATTTTATTACTATTATTTTTCTTCACATTAATATAGGCACATTTGCAAGCTGAGAATAAAAAGTCTAAAGAATCAGCAATTAGAGCTTTCCAATCCATATTTGGGAAAGAGAAGGCAGGGAGAGTGCGATATCACGGAAGAGTAACCACACCAACTTTGTTGAAGAAAAATGAGGAAATTGCCACCCTTAAGCAGAAACATGCAACTGAGAAAGCAACATCAGAGAATAAGGTTGATGTGATGCAAAAAGAAGTAGATGAACTAAAATCGCTTGTTAAGATGATGCTGCAACAAAAAAGCTCAGGAGTGGACCTTGACATGTTAGCTGCTCAATTAGGAAGCACTTTAGGGAATCCGAACAATAATGATGCGCATGAAGAGGTATTATTTGTTGTTAAAGTTTCTATATGTTATCATATCTTAAAGATGTGTAGTTTTATATTTGATTTTTTTTTATGTTTACAGGAAAACTATGTTGAAGGGGAAATCGAACTTGATTAAGGTCAAATTTTTAAAAGCAAATGTTATAGGGTAAAAGTCATGAACTTGTGGACATGATGACTATTTGCTACTTAGCTATTTCAACTCTCTCTTTTGTTATTATATTTTTTGCAAACTTAGATGATATTGTGGATCTTACAACAATTTTTATAAGTTAAATTTGATGGGAAATATTCAATTATTTTTTTAGTGACTTAATTCAAATAGTTTAGAATATTTATTGACACTAAACAATTAAAAAAAAACTGAAATTAATTTAATTCACGAGAAAACTATTGTAAATAAAAAATTATATATCACAAAAAAATCGTTATCAATAGTTACAAAAGACAATGGTGTTAAAACCGTTGTCAAAGATGACTACATAATAAAACCGTTGCCAAAATGCGACTCTAAAGGTAACGCTTTAAAACCGTTGTTTTAGATCACTATAAAATGGCAATGGTATTAAAATCGTTGCCGAAAATGACATCAACTGTAACACTTTAAAACCGTTGTCATAGATGGCTATAAACTGGCAACGGTTCAAAAACCGTTGCCGAAACCTGGCACCAACGGTAACGGTTTAAAACCGTTGGCTATGTGAATAATAAAACGACAACAGTTTAAAACCGTTGCCTATCCAGTTACGGTTTCAAACCGTTGTCA
The DNA here is from genome assembly GCF_000816755.2 of Arachis ipaensis. Taxonomy (NCBI): domain Eukaryota; kingdom Viridiplantae; phylum Streptophyta; class Magnoliopsida; order Fabales; family Fabaceae; genus Arachis; species Arachis ipaensis. Next base: position 51,810,627 of record NC_029791.2, read on the forward strand.
TGTTAATAGGAACGGTTCGAAACCGTTGCTTATTGAGTAACGGATCAAAACCGTTGTTTAAAATTTTTCGTCAAAACCGTTGTCTTAGGCACTAACTGTGGCAACGGTTTTTCTGTTACCGTTGCCTTAGGTAAAAAACCGTTGCCTTTGAGCATTGGTAACGGCCGCATATACCACAGGTCAAAAACCGTTGCCAAAGCATTGCCTAAAGTTTTGGGAACGGTTTTTCAATCTATGGCAACGGTTTTTGACCGTTGCGAAAAGCCTTGTTTGTTGTAGTGTAAAAGTAATCCCTGAAAGAGACCTGACAAAGGTCCAAGAAAGAGGATTACAAAAATAACTTAAAAGAGGACGACATGAAGAAGTCGACCTCCTATAAACAAGTTATAAAAGTAATCCCTAAAAGAGACCTGACAAAGGTCCAAGAAAGAGGATTACAAAAGTAACATGGAAAAGGACGACGCAAAGAAGACAGTCTCCTACAACCAACAAGTTATAGAGTAGTCCCTAAAAGAGACTTGACAAAGGTCCAAAAAAGAGGACTACAAAAATAACTGGAAAAAGGACCAACGAAAAGAAATCGGTTATGGATTGCTAGTAAGAGCCAGAAAACCGAAATACAAGTGGGATCCAAGCTACGAGCAATAAGCACAAAAGCAATTAAAAAAGGCCGAGCAGCAAGGTTTCAGCATCCTCAAAACCCAGAAAAGTGCCAAGACAAGTGCAAACAAGCATGATATAAAATACAATATTATAAACTAGCTTCAGGGTCGAGCCCAAAAGCTTGAAAGCTACTTGTTGTTTTTTCAAAAATCAAAAGTTGCTGAACAAGCAACCGGAAGGAGTATCAACAGTCAGCAAAATATTCAAATTACAGAAACAAAGAGTTTAAAAAGCCCACAAGTCGGGCTATCTACACAAACATCCAAGAAAGATTAGTTAAGATTGGGAGCCTTCTCAATGGCATCAGTCTGGGGTGAAGGAGGGCGAGTTTGGAGAGGCACTGCATCCACCGTACCATCGTCCCTGTTCAGAATTTGACAATCAGGATCTAATTCTGGACGAGCAATCCCAGTGGGAGGAACTATAGAGGTCGACACTTTAACAGCAGGCGAAGAGGGAGGTTCGACATCATTGTCATCTTGGTCGTCGGGAATAATTTTTCCATCCCTCACAATATTGTCCAAGCTAAAAATAGTCAGGTCAGCCTCGGGAGCAATAATTCGGACCTGGTCCTTTAGATTCTCATAAGCAGCATTCACACTGCCAACGAGATGCCCCTGGAGCTCGGAATAATCAACTCGGGCAGACTCCAGCTCCTCCCTCAGACGCACCACCTCCTGATAAGATGTAACATAACTGTCCTTATGCCTCAATGCCGTGTCCTCAGCCAACCGCACAGAAGTCGCCAGAGCAAGAGAACTTGCCTTCTCATTCTCCAGATCCTTCTCCAGTTTGGCCACCTTCATCTCAAGCTCCTCTTTCAAGCCCTTCATTCGATCGAATTCCTGTTTGGCCTCCTCCATGAAGGCTTTGGTGGCATGGAGAGGAAGATTCTGAGCCGTTCGGTACAAGGCAGCTCCCATATGTGCCATTTTTACACTACTCCGAGTTATAAAGTCCAAATGACGAAGGAGTGATACATCATCCATAGGAAGGACACCGTAAGGACCGATCTGCTGATCTACGAACTCGACCGCGTCAAAGTCAGGGGCATCAAGGTTGAAAGGCTCAATTGTTTTTTGTTTCTTATTGGGAGGAGCACCAGAGGTAGAAGCGAAAGACTGTGGAGGCTCGGCCAGGCGAACCCGAGGAGTGGGAACCACCTTCCTCGGCCCAGGAGAGCTCGCTACGGGTGGCTTCACTTGAACTTGCGAAGACCCCTCTCCTGCCGTCTTGGCCGAGAGATTTTGAGCAGCAGCAGCCTTCTTCGCTTTTTTGTAGGCCTGCATAGAATTGTTGTTCTTCAACATCTCTGAAAAAGCAGAATCAACCACAGCAATGGGTTATAAAAGAAGAAGTAAAACTAAAAAGCAAGTATGTAAACAAGTCGGACAGTACCTAAAACAGTTTGAACCAAAGACGGGTCACTCAAAAACCTTTTTGTATCAAGATGGGGTGGTTTCCCCCATAAATCTTCGAGAACAACTACAAAAGTTCGTTCAACCTCGTCAAGCATCTCCCAGGTATAGCGAGACACTCTCACATTCTTTTGCCATTCCAGAGAAAAGGAAGGCTCATCATTTTCATCAAGAAAAAAGGGGCGGGCTCCCTCAACAACACGAAATCGGAAGAAATAATTCTTAAAATCTTTAAAAGATTCATCATACATGGCAAAAACTTTATGCCCTTGGGCCGACCTGAAAGAAACCCAGGAAGCTTTCTTTTTGGCAGACCCTCCGGGATTGGCAGATACAAAAAGATAGAGAAAAAGAGCCTGAGAAGGTGTTATGCCTAACTCTCGGCAAAGCAGCTGGAAAATCTTGATAAAACCCCAGGAATTCGGATGAAGCTGGGATGGAGCAATATTACAAGTCCACAACAAATCGGTTTCGAAAGCAGTAAAGGAAAAGGTAATGTCCAACTCGCTGAAGAAATACTCATAGGCATAGAAAAAGGGACGCTCCCCCTCGACCGAAGTAGGAAAACAAATCCTCTCATCAGAATCGGGCGCTACAAGCTCATAATCCCTCTCTCGGGCGCCGCTACCACAAATCCTATGACGTTTCCTCAGCTCTACACAAAAATCAGCATCCACCACAGAGACACACATCAAGACAAGGGAGTCCAGCCATTCAGACATCCCCTCGGGAACTTTAGAAGACATCTCTACAATGTTATTGCGAGAAGACATGAGGCCAACTAATCCTACAATAAAGAAAAGAAGATGGGATTACCAAAAAACATCTCGGACAAGAGGCAAAATAACTCGACTAATATACAGAAGAACAAATAGAAAAGGAAAACCCCAAAACTCAAACCAAAGTCCTGGGGCATCCTTTGGAGGCAGTAACAAAGCAAGGTTTCAGGAAAAATCTACAGCTTACGTCTCGGCATCCCCCAAACAAGAAAAGAAGAATTCAAACAGCAAGCATTTTCATAGGAGAAAAGACAAAACACAAAAAAGTACAAAAAGTCAAAGCCACTGTTTTTTTACAGTCTATCAGCAAAAAGCTTCGACAACACCAAACATGCCAAACAGAGAATCGTCAAAAACACAACCTTTTTGAACCAAGCAAAAAACATCATCAGAAGCACAAGCAAAAATGGCGACAACATGCAAAAAAACCCTAAAAGCATCAAGCAACAGGAAAGGCAAAAAATACGAAGAAAATCCAGAATACACAACAAATCAGGTGCAGTAAAAGCAAAAAGATCCAAACTTTCTCCAAGAAAAAATCAAACTCAGGCATAAAAATGACAGAGGAGGAAAAATCGAACCTGGAAAATAGAAGAAAACCTCGAAAGAAAGCTGAAGAGCAAAGAAACGACAGAGCCACCCTTCGAACGGAAAAAATTCACCGGAAGAAGACAGAAGGAGAAACCCAGAATCACTCCTTTCCCACAGGAAGTGGTAGAAGAGCAGGCGTCGCAGGAAGAAACTGTGAAACTCTAAGGAAAAACAGAAAATGAGAGAGTAAAGGGAGAAGTTACGAAGAGGAACAAGAGAAACCGTTTCTGATGGCAAAATTCAAAATAAAACCAAGGGAAACGGGGCATTTGAAGTCAATTAATGAGGGTATTAAACCCTCGCATGTTTCCAAAGCGCCGATATAAAAGCGCGCGCCTTTAAAGGAAAATGTTCCACATTCAAAAAAGGATCTACAAAGAAAGGAATCGACAAAATGTTTGAGTTCGGCTTCGCCAAAGAAGGACCGAAGTCAAAGACTCGACCTCAACAAAAAGACCGAGCTCAAGCAGGGGTACTGTTTATACCCTGGGTCGAGCTATCCGACCTGGGATGATTGGCGACAAAGTGACCGACCTCTTCAGGTCAGACTACCTGACCTCTTCTCAAAGAGGTCGGCCAAATCGACAGGAAAGCCCAATAAAGGGCCCAAATAGAGGAACACGACCCAAATCCAAAGGCAATCCAAGCCTATAGAGATAAAGGCGGTTCCCTTGAAGATAAGCTGACTTCACTCAAATAAGATAAGATAAGATAAGATAACTAACTTATCTTATCAGAAAGGTCAGCCCACACTACTATAAATACACTGGAGCACCCAGGTATAACTCATACTCTGATTCTACTAAAAACCTGCTTAATACCCGTGATAACTTAAGCATCGGAGTCTCTTGCAGGTACCCCCCACCCTCCGGTGACCAAGCATCAGCAGTACAGCCAGTCAACAGGTCGGACACGATAGCTCCGGCCACCACTTACCAGCCGGACACGTCGGCACCGACCAGTACAGAAGATATCGACCGAGATTGACCTCCAGTTTCAGGTAACCCTCGGAATAGTTCATATGGCTCATAAGGTGGTTGGTATGGTGGATAAGGATTAGGGTCATAGGGTGGTGTTTGGTGGTAAGGGGCTTGTGAGCATGGTGGTTTGAAATTATGTGGAGGAGGGGGCTCATAGGTATAGCGTGGTGGGTGTTGATTGTCACGAAAAGGTCCACCATAACCATTGTCTTGATATGCATCATAGAATGGTTGTTGCTTGTAACACATTGGAGGGGGTTATTGCCAAGAGGGTTGATCAAATCCTTGTGGCACCTCCCATCTTTGATTGTCCCAACCTTGATGCATGTTCTCATTGTAATCTTCTTTCCCTGCAACATAGTTTGAACCAAACTCATAGCCAAAGGGGTGAGAATTCATAGTAGCAAATAAAAACAAAAACTAATAAAAATAAGCAACTAAGTCCTAAAACTAACAAAAACTAGCAAACAAGCAAAAAGCAAATATTTACAATAACCAATAATAAAGCACACGTTTGCAATTCCCCGACAACGGCGCCATTTTGATGATCGGATTTTTTTGTGTGGTAAAGAATTTCACAATAAGTTCTCGTTGAAAGTATAGCTTCTAAACCAACAAAAATCCTTTCGTACAAACATTTGGTTGTCACAAGTAACAAACCCCTTAAAAATAAACCGAAGTATTCAAACCTCGGGTCGTCTCTCAAGGAATTGTAGGGAAGTGTATTTATTATTGGTTATGAGATTTTCTGAGAAATTTTGGAATGAGGAATGGAAAAGTAAATAATTATAAATTAAAGCAAGGAAAATTAACAAGAGATTTTATGTAATTAAAATAAAAGCTTTGGCTAGGAGAAGATTCATCGGAAGTTCTATCCTTGTTGGATTCCCCAAGATCAATGGTAATAGGTTGTTATTTCTACTTAGTTAACCCTCAACGAATGAAGGAAAGTCAAGTAGTTGAGCTAACTCTAATTCACAAGTCCTAATCCTCTCCCTTGGGAAGGATTAGCGTTAGTGAGTAGAGAGCCAGCCAACAACTTCAAATTACAATTTAACTCTTGAGTCTTCCAACTCAAGGGTCTCCTATTAAATATTAATCAACTCCCAAGCCAAGTTGGAAGCCTACTCCATTGACATGGATGCCAATTTCGCATACATGTAAATGCAGTAGAAAGAAGACATGATAATTTTGGAATTTAGTTGAGATAATCAAGCAAATAAAGAAATTAAATAGAAAAATACTCTTGCATTAATAAATTCCAAAATTAAAGATATCCATATGTAACTCTGAACAAAGTAAACGGGGATTAAAAGAATAAGGAAATAGAAAACAAACTAGAATGATAAAGACTTCAACGGAGGTAGTAAGTCTTTCAATATCCAACTTAAAAGCATAAAACTAGGAATGCTAAAGCCTAGAGAGAAGAGAGAGCTTTACTCTCTAAAAACTACATCTAAAACCTACTAATTTTGTGAATAATTGATTCTATCAATGATGGATCCCTTCCCCCCTTCAATCCTTGGTCTTTTTAGGCTTTTTCCGCCAAAGATGGGCTTCAAAACTGGGCCAGAAGCCTCCCTGAAATTGCTAGGTGCGATTTCATTAAGGGTGTCAGCATGGGCATCGACGCGTACGTGTACAGCACGCGTATGCGTCCTTGGGCCATTTGTGCAATCCACGCGCACGCGTTCTGTGTGTGCGCGCGTCCATAGGTGCATCCCAAATCCTTGGCTTTTCATGATTTCTCTACTTTGCATGCTTTCTCTTCACTCCTTTGATCCATTCCTAGCCCTTTTCAATCTGAAATCACTAGCAAACACATCAAGGCATCGAATGGTAATAAGAGAGGTTTAAAAATAGTGAATTAAAGGCCAAAGAAGCATGTTATCAATCATAGCACAAAATTAGGAAGGAAAGTGCAAAACATGCAGATTCTATGAATAAATGTGAGAATAGTGGATAAAATCTACTCAATTAAGCACAAGATGCACCATAAAATAGTGGTGCATCACCCTCACACCCCTGAAAGACACATTCATATGATCAACGGAGGATTCACGGGAGCAGGGATCTCCAAGTCATCTTGTAAAAGGCACCTTAAAGAGGTGTACCACGTCGGAGACTACGCTAAGTTACCTGACCCCCCCACTATCACCTTCACTCAAGAAGACGCCGCGGGCATAATCTCTGGACACGACGACCCGATAGTCATTACAATTATATTAGCTAATGCCAATCTCCACCGAACGTTGGTCGACCTAGGAAGCTCGGCAGATATACTGTTCAAATCTGCCTTTGACAAGATCGAACTACAAGAAAAGGAGCTTAGAGTATATCCAAATAGCATATTCGGGCTCAGAGACACCCCAATTCAGCCACTCGGGTACATCCCACTCTACACAACCTTTGGAAAGGGATATCGATCTAGGATGCTAAGCATAGATTACATCGTAGTTGACGTAAGCTTAGCTTACAACGCCCTAATAGGTCGGACAACGCTAAACCAACTTGCCGTGGTGGTCTCCACTCCACATCTCTGCATGAAGTTCTCAATGCCAGAAGGAATCGCCACCATAAAAGGAGACCAAAAACTCACGCGACGCTGTTACAACGAAAGTCTGAACCTTAAAGGTAACCCCGGAGGAAAAGAAACCAACACCATTGAACCCGAGAGAGTTCGAGCTCGCGAAGAACTTCATCCACAACCTGAAGGTGAGACCGAAGAAGTTCAGATCGGGGATGCCCGGGATAAAATAACAAATATAGGGGCAACCTTAAAGGGAGACTTAAAGGAGCCACTGATACAGTTCCTAAAGGATAATTCCGATCTCTTTGCGTGGAAGGTCGCAGACATGCCCGACATAGATCCCGAGCTAATGTGCCATAAACTGGCAGTATATCCTGGATCTCGGCCAGTGCAACAAAAGCATAGGAAGCTTGGCCCAGAAAGATCCCAAGCTGTGGAAGAGCAGGCACAAGCCTTACTCGAGGTAGGTGACGAACGGATTTTTGACGGTTTAGAATTTCACAAATGAATTCTCGTTGAAGTATAGTCTCTAAACCAACAATAATCCTCCAAAATTTGATTTTCTTCTAACAATCAACACTTATTCGATGCATGCATACATTCATCATGAGGTCTTTTATTTAGGTTGTAATGGGGTTAGGGTCAAGGTAGGATCATTTATGGTCAAGTGGACTAGGAATTGAATCTTCGATTAGCATAGACCTTCCCACCTAACCTATTTAATGACCTATACAAATGCGAGCTATTCTAACTACCCATTTTTCACCCTTTTTTTTTTCTTACATACTCATGCATTTTCTTTTCATTTCACAACACTTATGCATTGACTCTTATTGAGCTTCACTTTGGGGCATTTTGTCCCCTTTATTGCTTTTCTCTTTTCTTTCTTTTTTTCTTTTTTTCTTTTTCTATATACATTTTTTTTTCTTTTCTTTTCATCATCATTTTTTATATATATATATATTTTTTTCTTTTTCTTCTTTCAAACTAAATACGAGAACGAAGCATTGTTGTGATTGAAAAGTTCAAAAATTTTCTTAGTTCACCCTTTCCTTTTTCACTTAGAACCAATATTTTATGCAAAAGGGTGACTAAATATTTGCAATCCAAAGTATGATTTCTAATCACAACTACAAACTAAAAACAAAGATAAACAAAATGTATAAAGAAGAATCCAACTAAAAGTACGGAATCTATCATCCAAAACATCTAAAAATATCCAAAAGCATCAAAATATCTAAAATCCAAAATAAGCAATAAAAGTACCCAAAGCAAACTAGAAATGGCATCACAATATATACAAAGATGTGCAAAATAGGATAACTAGGCTGAAAAGTTCACCGGTTCCCAGATAATGCTACCGGTGCCCTCTCCACACTTAAAATCAAGCATCGTCCTCGATGCTAAACCGGAGGATCAGTGGGAGGTACAACGATAGGCTCTGGCTCTGACTGTGGCTGTTGGACCGGCTCCTCCTGAGTCTATGGCGGCTCTGTAGTGTCAGGGGCATCCTGCTAAGCCGGCGCCTCCGCGTCCTCCTCCTGATGATCCAGCGCATCGGAGGCCGGAGAATCGGGAAGCGGAGGTAACTCAGCGCCAAGGGAGATGAGTGCCTGATCCATCCGATCCAGTCGGCGTCTGACATGAAGCCTTTCGCGCTCCAAGAACCGGAAGAGACACTGGACCAGGAGATAGGTAGGCTCAGGTGCTGCTGGAGGGCCTGTAGGTGGTGAAGGAGCTGCGGTCGTAGAAGATGATGGGCCAGCTGTAGGGGCTGGTGGTGAGGGTGTCCCTATGACAGCTCTAGCCCGAGAGCGGCGTCTAGCAGGTGGCTTCTCGTGCACCCAAACACCCCAGGGGATAGTAACCTCCCTGTTATCTGCATCAACTGGTGGTGGTCGCACATCATCATCTGACCACGGGACATCAGCTAAGGCCGCCATGCTCGTGACCAATGTAGGAAATGGAAGTAGGCCACGAATATGCGCCCGCCACATGCACTGTCGGATAAGTCTAGGGAAGGAGACATCCTTCCCCTCCATAACACACCCGATCAGCAGAAGCATCTCCATGGGGATCTCAGAAAAGTGGGTGGTAGGCAGGACGTAGTGGGCGAAGATCATCTGCCAAGTCCTGGCCTCCCTAGTCAAATGAGTGAATAACATCCCCTTTGGCTTGGTGTTGCCTGCGTCCATAACCCATGAAGCGACCGGTATCCCAATCACGCGCCGAAGCGCCTTATAATCAAAAGTCATGGTATGGATGGCTATCTCAGCCTGCTGATGGGCACACAGGTCATCCGGAATGTGTCGGCAATGTAATGCCTCCTCAATGGCGGTCTCGGTGACCATAATAATGAACAAATGAAAAGGAAAAATAGAAAAGAATTAACAGAAATGGAGCAGGAACCTGGGAGCCGGGAAAGACTGAGAATGGAAAGGGGGGCGACGATAAGGCAGGGGCAGCAGAGGCAGAACCTAGCACCGCCGTCAATGGTAGCGGTGAAGACGGCTGGCGGGGTGGTTTGGCCGGAGGGGAGGAGGGACGGTGATGGGGAGAAACTGAGGGCAGAGGGAAGGTAGAGCAGGGGAGCTGAGAGATGGAGAGAGTGAAGAGGAAAGTGTTGATGGAGAAAGAGAGAGGGGTTGCCGGTGATTGTCGCCGGCGGTGATGGGCGGGATCGGCGGTGAGCACAGAGGCGGAGAAGAACGGAGACAAAGAGGAGTAAGAGAAGTAAGAGAGAAGGGGAAGGAGAAGAGGGGAGGGCAGTGATGGCGGCGGCGGCGATGGTGGTCGGAGCGCTCGCCGGAGGTCGGTCGGTCAGGAGAGGAGGAAGGTGAAGAATGGTGAGAGGGGAAAATGGAACGTTAGAGAGAAAGGGGGTTGGGGTGCGCGACTGCGCAGTGTGCTTCGCGAGCTAGGGTTATCCCTATTTTTGAATCGGCGCGCGCGCGTACCTTGCGCGTCCGCGTCTATGGAGAGAACGTGGGCCCTACGCGTGCGCGTACAACGCGCTTAAGCGGGGATGAGCAAAATAGGGAAGGACGCGTGCGCGTACCGTGCGCGCACGCGTGCATGGAGTTGGGCTGGGGGCTTAAAGTTGGCCTAACTCAGGCCTAACTCTCTGGAGAATGGCCTGGGAGTCGCGCATCAGACCTGCGCGCATGCGGTATGTACGCGTCCGCGCACATTGGGGAAAAGGGAGATTCATGCGCGGGCGTGCAGTGCGCGCTAACGTGGGGTGGCATATGAGGCAGGGGCGCGTGCGCGTACGGTGCGCGCACACGGACGTGAGATTGCGCCTGAGGCTTAGAATGGGCTTGAGGCACGCCCGACTCTCGGGTTCGTGGCCCAGATTGGTGGCAACACGCAAGGACGCGCGCGCGGCAAGTGCGCGTCCGCATACATTGACGAATTGTGAAATGGCGCGCTGGCGCGATGCATGCGCTCGCGCAGATCGGGTTGAGCCTGGGGCCTAAAGCTAGCCCAGAAATGGCTTAACTCTCTGGGGTTTGGCTCAATCAATTGCAGCAGCAAATCGGCGCGGACGCGGCAGGTGCGCGTCCGCGCGAACTTCCATGTTCTAATAGGTGGCGCCTTTGCGAGCTTCCTTGATTTCAACCTTTCCCCTTTTATCACATAGCTTGGTGTTGTCTTCAAGAACTTTGATTTCTTGCCTCATGGGAGGTGGTTCAATTTTGGATAGAAATTCATTGATGAATAAATCCATTTCTTGGTCAACCTCTTCATATTCTCTAATTTCGATATACACCATGCCAACGCTTTCCTCTTGGTAGCTCTCTTTCTCATTGCTCACCAAGGGTATGGGAGGTTGTGCACACTCTTTTATACTTTCAACTCCATGTCCAATGGGAGAGGATTCCATTGTAGAGAGAAATTCATTCATGATTGAATCCATCTCTTGATAGGCCTCTTCCAAATCTCCAACGACGGTATGCCTTAGAGGTTGCGCACCTTCTTCAACTTCAATATCGAGCTCCTTGGAAGAGTGCTCCATGAGGCTACGTTCCCTTGGACTTTCAACATCTCCTAAATCTTCAACCACTTCTTCCTCTTCTTCAATGATTATAGGTTCCTCTAGTTGCTCCAATACAAAATTTGATTCCTCCTTTTCTACCGAATTTTCCAATTTCTCCTTCATGTTTTGCTCTTCTTTTGACTTTTCACATGTGGTCACGGAGGTACCTTGAGTATTCAAGCATTGGTGGGCTAAAGTGTGCACCACCTTGGTCAAATTGGTCACAAACTCAAGTGTATCCCGCTTCATGGCTTCTTGTCCTTGGAGTAACAAAGTGAGAGGATCGTCTATTGGGGCTTGGGGTGAATAGGAAGGTTCATTATTTTGGAGGGAGGGTTCATGGTAGGGAGGTGGTTCTTCTTGGTAAAGGTATGGAGATGGTGAGGGTTGAGGTGGTTCACGGTAGTGATCTTGATAGGGTGGTGGTTCTAAGGGCTCTTGTTCATAATGGTCATAAGAATATGGTAGGGGTGGTTGGTTATATGAGGGGTAGGGATCATAGGAAGGTGCTTGGTATGAGAGGGCTTGTGAGAATGGTTGAGGTTCATGTTGAGGGTGAGAGTCATAGGCATATGGTGGTGGTTCTTGGAAGTCACAAGGTGATTCACCATAGCCATTGGATTGGTATGCATCATAGAATGGCTCTTCTTCATAGTGCCTTGGTGGGGGTTGTTGCCATGAGGATTGATCATAAGCATGTGGCTCCTCCCACCTTTGATTGTCCCATTCTTGATACACATCTTCGTTATAGTCCTCATTTCCTACAACATGTTGATAACCAAACTCATAGCCAAGGTGAGAATTCATGATAGCAAGAAGAAAATGAAAACAAAATCAAATAAGAAGCAAGAAAATTAAATCCTAAAACTAGCAAGAGCTAACAAAAAGGCAAAAGGCAAATATATTCACAATATTCACATATATACAATAACCAATAACATAACACCATTGCAAATCCCCGGCAACGGCGCCATTTTCAAGATAAGGCTTAAAAAGCATGTTTTTACACTTAAGCACAAATATGGGAGAGATAACAAAATCATGCTAACTCCTAGGCTAAATGTGACAAAAGGTTAGCAAAATACTCTAAATTCAATGCAAAACAAACCGTCAAATTGGGGTTTGTCAGTAGGGTTCATAAAGGAGGTCGAGTACCCATTGTGGCTAGCCAACATTGTAACAACCCTGATTTTCGAGTATGCGAGATCTTTTCCGAAGGCACGGATTTCGCCAGAAGATCAGTAAAGGGAACACCTCTTCTATATCAACAAGTATCTCAATCTTCATTGTCATTATGTCATCCTTAAGCTAGAACCTTTTCCGAGGCAAGCTCGATAACGTAATCGCGAAGAACCTAGTTTTTGAACCGTATCGGTTGGCAGTTTTGATTCTGATTTTCGTAAATAGTCTTTGTTTGACGAACCGGACTCGATTCATGAGAGGAGAGAGATAATAGTATAATATTATCATATATTAGTATTATAAAATGCTTGAATGATATTATAAGGTTACCTGGTCTGTTTTAGTTAAAAACAGAAAATCGGTTTAACCGGGTTTACGGTTTACTGGTGCAGCTTAGCACCAGCACTCTCTGATGACTTTAGCAATGCTAAGGCCTCATTATACATGTTTTATTCTCATAATAAATATGTTACTAGAGTCATTTATGCTATTAGCTCATAAAATAATTTTTAGAGATGTTTTTACGAGTGTTCCGATACATCTAGTTTTAGTAGTTATACACCTGAGATATTTTAATATTATTTTAACCCACCTCCAAGCCAACCAATCACAACTCACCTTACACCCCCAAGACACTCCAAGGATGGTCATTTACTCCCTTTGGCCGAAATTGAAAGGAGAGAAAAGAGAGAAAACTTCATGAACACTTAATCTTCAAAGCTTGATTTATTCTGAACCAAAACTCAAATCAAAACTCCGATTTCACCAAAATGATCCTCTCTTCTTCCTCTACATAACCATGTGACTTATCAAGGCTGGAAATAAGGTGAGATGGATGTCTCCCTCCCTCTTCAATTCGGTTTTCAAGGAAAACCATGCAAAACATGTGTTTTATTGATGTTCTTCCTTAGGAATCATGCTTAATTTGACTTGAGGGCCAAGAAACGTTAATTTCCAGCAAGTCTAAGGTGAGATATCTCTTCCTAACATACTGAGTGACATTTGGTCATTTGAGAGTTTTTAGATTTAAAGTTGTTCTTGATGTGATTTAGGAGGAAAAAGTGCTTAAGGACCACCTGAAAGTTTAACCGAATTAGGAGTAGCAAAACTAGGTAGGGTTTGACGAATTTAATCTTGATTGATTGTCTTTGATTTGTGTGATTATGATATGATTTGGTTATGCTTGAAATTGATTGCTTATATGAGTTATTCTTGGTGAAAGTTTGTTGAAATTTTGGTGAAAATTTGATGAAATTTGATGAAATTTGATGATATTCAACTTTGAAATTATGTTCTTTATGGCTGCTGGAAAAACGAACCCTAGGCCTTAAATTGGGGTTCAATTTGTGTTAAAATCATGTAGAAAAGATGGGGTTTTAGTGGCTGAGAATTTATTATGAATTTTGGTAAAATTGGTTGCTGAAAAGACTGAAAAACGGGTAAAAACAGAGAAAGAATCTGAAGAATTTATGAAGAACACGAAGAACACTTTGAGTGTGGTGAAGAACAATAAAGAACACCTTTTAGATCTTAAAAAGGGCAAGGTTGTAATTATTTTGGTGTTTGAGGGGTTATTTGGTAATTTCTGAAAGTTAGGGTGGTTAAAGTGGAAATATTAAAAGTTACTGGTGGTAAAAAGTGAATTTTAAAGGTTAAAAGTTAAAGTGGGGTAATTTTCGAAAATATATTAATAAAATAATAAAATAATGCGAAAAAGGCAGTTTTCTGTAAAAGCTTTAGAAAGACAACTTTAAGCGCAGAATCTCATAATTACCTTCACAAAACACTTAAGGAGTGGTAAAAACATATTAGTGAGGCAAAGATAAAGGAAAGATAAAAAGTTAAAGAAGAGATAAAAATCAAGGAAAAGTCTGTAAAGTACCATTGACAGAAAACCATTGACAGAAAAACAGACAGAAATTAGTGAACGAACTAGGGCAACATAGTTAGTTCTTAAGTTGCGACTAGGGTTTGGTATTATATGAAAAGTTAAACTGTTTCAGTATAGACTTAATGAACCTATACTTGGGATAGGCATACTATTCATACCGAAATTTACATAAGCTTTAAATACATACGTTAAGCAGAGAAATCAGAGCAGAGTAAAGAAAACACAGAGAACAGGATAAAAAGTAAAGAGATACAGAGAAAAGAGTAATCAGAGCAGAGTAAAAATTTAAAGTGAAAAGGATAATATGATAAAGAGAATAAAGAACAAGCAGAGGGCCTATTGAAAGGTCATTTGTTGCGTTATGGCAACTCCAGAGATATTTGTATATTCAACTGTTGCTTTTCTGTTGGCCCTAAAGGTCCTGTAGGCCCAAGTTCACCTACAGTAAGTTGTTATTCCTGTAGGCCGAAGTTCACCTACAGTGAATATCAATTGTGTATCTCAGAGTGTTGCTCCTGTAGGCCAAAGTTCACCTACAGAGAGTTGTGATACCTGTAAGCCGAAGTTCACTTACAGGGGCGCTATTTCTGTAAGTCGAAGTTCACTTACAGAGGTGTTATTTCTGTAGGCCGAAGTTCACCTACAGAAAGTTGTTGTGTTTTGTTTAGACTATTCCTGTAAGCCGAAGTTCACTTACGGGAGTGCTATTTCTGTAGGCCGAAGTTCACCTACAGAAAATAAGCCATATCTAGGACTAGTTCCTAGGTAATGTCGGGCTGCAGGGTGTAAACCGACACGTGAGCTCATGGCCTGCATAGAACAGACATGCATCATACTTGGTTGTGCATTTCCTTTGTTATGATTGTGGTGCTTTCCTTGTTTGTATTCTATTCTCTGTGTCTGTTTTGTATTTTTTTGTATCCTTCTGTTTGTGTTCTGTTTTCTATTTCTTTATTTCCTCTATTTATCTTCATCTTCTATTTACTGCTTTCTGCATTTTGCCCTTCGTTTGCAAAACAACATATAATTAATGAACTTAACTAATAACCCCGACCCTACTAAGAACTCTCCAGTTCTTACCCCTTCTCTCTCCCTTCCCCCTTCAGATGGAAGCAAGAGTTCCTCTCTGTAGTTCACTGACGACCGTTTGTAGAAAGGATTCCGCTCTAGGCAGTCTTCTGAGTCTAGGGTGAATATCTTTCTCTTTTTATATGTATATACTGTGAGACCAGCCAATGTCTGCACCCCGTTTGTATGCGAATGTTAACTTAAATAATGTGTACGAGACTCCTGTTGTGTGGCTACTTGATGAGGTACCAGAGAGACGTCCTATGGCAATGTCTGATTGTGCAGAGGAGTAGCAGATGATGTTCTACCTTTTGGTGATGTTCCACCTGACTTGAGTTTTGAAGACCTAGAACGTACTTTCCCTCGCTTTAGTAGTTTAGAGGGACTAGGTGAGTATAGAGTCTAGGCTAGCCTGGGCGCCAGCTTAGGGACTTCTTGAACAGGTCAGGGCCTAGGATGTTGTATGTATATATATGTATATAGTTATTATCTAGCTATATCTAGGGGTGTTCTAACTAAAAGTCTATACTTAAATAAAAGTCGGATCACTGAATGTTGTTGACTGCTTGTGATGTATTTATGTGTGGTTGTTTATAACTGTTTTATCTGTTATCAGTTGTGAATTGATTATGAATGATTCCATTTATTAGTCCAAACGTTTTCAAAAAAAATACCCCGCAAATTAACTACATTTTTAACAACGAATCAGGCTCATATGATAAATAATAGATAATAATTAGGAAGACAAATTGGTAGCGCTCAGTTTCTGGTATGATCTAGACATATTAAAAATTGGGTCGTTACAAACATCGTCTTGGTAAAGAAGTCAAATGGAAAGTGGCGAATGTGTACCGATTACACTGACCTCAATAAGGCCTGCCCAAAAGACCCCTACCTGCTCCCAAGTATAGACACTCTAGTGGATTCTTCTTTCAGATACAAACCTCTCCTTTATGGATGCTTATTTAGGATACAACGAAATTCTAATGTATCTGCCCGACCAAGAAAAGACCTCGTTCCTAACCCCAAGAGCGAACTACTACTATGTAGTCATGCCCTTCGGACTAAAAAATGCAGGAGCTACATACCAGAGACTAATGAATAAGGTTTTCACCGATCACATCGGAAAACAAATGGAGGTTTATGTAGACGACATGCTGGTAAAAACACACAAAGTGAGGAATCGTTGTTATCCGACCTCACCAAAGTGTTAGACACCATAAGAAAGCATGGGATGCAACTTAACCCCGCCAAGTGCACCTTCGCGGTAGAAGCTGGCAAATTCTTGGGCTTCATGCTCACCCAAAGAGGAATTGAGGTAAACCTAGATAAATACCAGGCTATACTCAACATGAAAAGTCCAACCTGCATCAAAGAGGTACAACAGCTCAACGGAAGACTAGCAGCCCTATCCAGATTTCTAGCCGGATCAGCTAAAAGATCTCTCCCTTTTTACGCAACATTAAGGAAGGGAAAGATGTTTGAATGGACAACAGAGTGCGAGCAAGTGGGGAAAGAGGTTTGAATAGACTCCAGAGTGCGAACAAGCCTTCCAAGATTTCAAGAAATTTTTGAGGCAACCACCCATCCTTACCCGACCACGGGAAAGTGAAGAATTTATATTATATCTCGCCGTAGGAAGTCGGGCAATAGCCTCAGCACTAGTCAGAGAAGACGAAAGTGGGCAACAACCTATTTACTTCATCAGCAAGGCTCTACAAGGGGCCGAATTAAACTATCAAAAGATAGAAAAATTTGCCTACGCCGTTATACTCACTTCTCGACGACTCCGCCCATACTTTCAAGCTCACACTATCAGAGTTCGGACCAACCAGCCCATAAAAGGCATCTTACAGAAAACAGACTTAGCTGGAAGAATCTTACAATGGACAGTCGA
Source organism: Arachis ipaensis (assembly GCF_000816755.2). Lineage (NCBI taxonomy): Eukaryota > Viridiplantae > Streptophyta > Magnoliopsida > Fabales > Fabaceae > Arachis > Arachis ipaensis. Next base: position 51,827,665 of record NC_029791.2, read on the forward strand.
GTTATCCGAATTCGACCTCAAATGTAAAGCTCGGACAGCTATTAAATCACAGTACCTGGCTGACTTCATCGTAGAATACACTAACACCCCGGGTACCCCCATAGAATGGAATTTATATGTAGATGGCTCCTCAAACAAAACTGGGAGTGGCACAGGCATAATTATCGAGAGCGACCAGGGGACCCAAATTGAGCTCTCCTTAAAGTTTGAGTTTCCTGCCTCAAATAACCAAGCTGAATACGAGGCACTACTGGCTGGTTTAAGGCTGGCTAGGGAGGTAGGAGTTCAAAAGCTTACCATCTTCAGTGATTCACAAGTAGTCACCTCACAAATAGAATGGAGCTACCAAGCTAAGGATCCCATAATGAAAAAATACCTGGACAAAACCAGAGAACAGCTCGGACAGTTCGGGGGATATGAGGTCCGACATATGCCTCGGGAACAGAATGCCCGAGCTGATGCACTTTCAAAACTAGCCAGCACCAAACCAGGGGGCAATAATAGAAGCCTCATCCAAGAAACACTGCAAAGTCCATCAATCTTGGAGGAAGAAAAAGTCCTAACCATATCAGGTCAGGATCAAGGATGGATGACTCCCATAATCAACTACCTCAAGTCTGAAACACTCCCCACAGATAAAAAGGAGGCAAAAAGGCTAGTATGAGAAGCACAGTACTACACCATAGTGGGAAACATCCTATATAGGAGAGGGATTTCAACACCCCTCCTAAAATGTGTGCTGACCTCCGACACAAGGGAAGTCCTGAAAGAAGTACACATTAGTATATGTGGCAACCACCTGGGGGCACGAGCGCTTTCGAAAAAGGTACTCTGAGCTGGTTTCTACTGGCCAACCTTACAAAAGGAGGCAATAGAGTTCGTCAAGAAATGCCAACCATACCAGAAGCACGCCAACTTCCATATAGCTCCACCTGAGAAGCTCATCTGTATTACATCACCCTGGCCATTTGCAAAGTGGGGGCTCGACCTCCTCGGACCCTTCTCCCAAGAATCAGGGTAAGTCAAGTTTCTCATTGTAGGCATAGGCTACTTCACAAAGTGGATTGAGGCAGAGCCATTAGCTACTGCCACCGCCCAAAGAAGTCAGAAATTCTTATACAGAAACATTGTCACAAGGTTTGGGGTTCCGTACTCCATCACCATAGATAATAGTACTCAATTCACCGACATGGGTTTCAGGAAATTGGTAGCTAATCTAAAAATAAAGCACCAATTCACCTCTGTAGAACACCTGCAGGCCAATGGACAGGTAGAAGCCGCCAACAAGGTCATATTGACCGGGTTGAAACGGAGACTACAGGATGCAAAGGGAGCTTGGGCTCAAGAGCTCCCACAAATCCTATGGGCATATCGGACAACACCACACTCCACCACCGGAGAGTCACCATTCCGACTTGCTTACAGAATGGAGGCAATGATCCCTGTAGAGGTAGAAGAGGAATCCCCTAGAGTGATCCTCTACAACGAAGATACCAACTCCCAAACTCAAAGGGAAGAGCTCGACCTACTTCTAGAGGTCCGAGAAAGCGCTCGAATTAGAGAGGAAGTGCTAAAACATCGAATGGCCCTAAGGTATAATAAGAAGGTAGTCCGGCAAAGCTTCGCCACCAACGATCTTATTTTAATCCGGAATGATATCGGAGCAGGTCGGTCAGGAGAAGGGAAGCTGGTAGCCAACTGGAAAGGACCATACCAAGTTGCAGAAGTATTGGGGAAAGGTTACTACATGGTGTCCGACCTCGAAGGGCGGGAGCTATCAAGGTCATGGCATGCCTGTAACCTAAGAAGGTACTATAGCCAGAAAATAGTAAAAGATCTTAGGTCAAGGCGCACTCTTTTTCCTAAAAAAGGTTTTTTAACGAGGCGCCAGGCCGAGATCTAGAAAGCTGCCCGATCTAGAAGGGTAAGCACTAACATGTACACACTCTTATCCATATCATTTTATTATTTAAATAAAATTTTCAGATTCCCTAAAAAGTTTCCTACTAAGACGCATTAATTTACGCTTAAAAGCAAAATTCATCGACCGATCATAAAGAGGTTGGCAAGGTGAAGCGATAAAGCTCGGATTAATACAAGGAGTTATAAAAAGTGACCCATATAAAGTGACCTGACAAGGTTTGACTAAAAATGGAATTACTAAAAATAAATCGAGAAGGCCCGACAGAGAAGTCGGACTAGTATAAAAGGATCACTAAAAAGGGACAAAAACATCTCGCAAAGGCCGAGGGAAGACCAAGGCCAGAAGTGCTTAGCTGAAAGGTATAAGTCTTGAAAAAAGACATTACTTAAAAAGCAAAGCACAAGTCGGAACGGCGCTAAAAAATCATCCAACTAAACTATAAAGAAAAGGTTCCTTATCGGAACACTACCTAGAAAGTTGTTGGAATATGACTAAAAAGCCCGAACAATGAGGAGAAATAGGTCGGCACCCAAAAAGGCATAACCTAAAGGGACGAATACGACCTCAACAAGAATAAGCGAAAAGCCAAAAAGGTTGAAAAATAACTTAAGGCTCAAAAGTGCTTAGCTAAAAAGGATACGACTCCACTTAAAGAAAGCACGATCTCAAATTGAGGCTAAAAAGTCGTCCAAAGCAAACTAAAAAGTAACTATACCTAAAAAGTTATAAGGACTCGACTAAAAAGCCCAGATGGCAACCTAAGAGGAAAACTCAACTAAAGAGCCAGAACGGCTAGGAGTGAGGTAGCTGACCAAAAGGATAGCACAAATCAACTCCCTCCAAACAAAGGTTGCAAAACAACCTCCAAATATATGCATCTCGACACAAGTAAAAAGTATCAATTAAAAACATTAAAAGACTCAAGGGCTGCCTAAAGAGGAGCCCAAGAGTTTAAAAGGGTTTTGTTTTCAAAATAAAAGTTGCTAGGAAGCAACTAAAGTGTCAGCAGAATGATCCATAGAAGACATACACAGCAAAAAGTTCAAAAAGTTCACAAGCTGGAGCACACCAATACATAAACAATATGAAGAGATTACTACAAAGGATCCAAGTTTGCCTCAGTGGCTGCATCCTTAGAAGAAGGAGGCCTGGTCGCGAGCGGGGTGGCATTAACGACTCCATCCGACCCACCCAAAATCTCCACATCGGGCTCGGGCTCCGGAGGAACCACCTTGGCAGAAGGAGTCGAAGAGGCTGAAGCTATAGAAGCCTTGGCTGGTGGCACAGGAGGAGGACCCTCATCTTCATCATCTGAGGCAGGCACGATCTTGTCGTCCTCCACCACATTATCCAGACTTAATAAAGTAAGGCCGAGCTTAGGGGCAAAAACCCGGACCTGGGCCTTCAAATTTTCATACGCATCAGTTACACTGTCCACCATATGACCTTGGAGCTCGGCATAATCAGCATGGGCAGACTGAAGTCTCTCCCTAGTTTCCAGCAGCTCACCATATGTACGGGTGTAGCTCTCCTTGTACTTTTTTGCCGTCCCTTAGCCAGGTTTGCAGCTGCCTCAGCAGCAGTAGCTCGAGACTTCTCCTTCTCCATATCAAACTCCAACTTAGCCACCCTAGCATCTAGCTCATCCTTCAAACCCTTAATTCTATCAAACTCTGACTTGGCGTCTTCCATAAAGGCCTTAGTCGCATGAACTGGGGAATCCCGGACAACACGAGATAAAGTCGCACCCAGGTTGGCCATCCAAATACTATTGCTAATAATAAAATCCAGATGATGAAAGATGGACACATCATCCAACGGAACTTTACCATGAGGAGCTATCACCTCGGTAGCAAAACCCATGCCATCAAAGTCCTTATCATTCAGATCATAAGTACCAATAGTTTTTTGCCGCTTTGGAGGAGGACCACCAGCAGCAGGAGAGGAAACAGCACCAGAGGTCGGTTGAACAGGGTCAGAAGGAATCGTCCGAACACGTGGTGTCGGAATGATCTTCCTCGGGCTTGGAAAGTTAGAAGTCGGCTTCTTCGGGGGCACCTATGAAGACCATCTCTGAAAAGGAAGCCAGAAAAATAAGTTACAATAATAGAAAGGGTTAAAATTCATATTGAAAAGAGGGAAAAAGAAACCGCGAAGTGAAAGCACCATCAAGTAGTATTAAAAGCGCATGCATGTTCCCGAGCAAATAACCCCCCCTCGAGGAATGAATGCGACGATAAAGGAGCTGAAAAAAAAAGCTTCGCATTTAAAAAACTCGCAAATGGAAGAAACTGAGTAAACCAAGATGCTTGAGCATGACTTCCCCAAAGAGATCGAAGCTCTGAAAAGCACGATCTCATGGAAAGGTCCAAACTCAAGCAAGAGCACTGTTCATACCCTGGACCGAGCTGTATTACCCTGGTTGGACGACGTTAGAGCGACCGACCTCTCGTAAAGGTTGGCTCACAACCGACCTCTTCTTAAAAAGGTCGGCCAAATCACCATAGAGGCCCAAGTAGGCCCAAACAAAAGTACGCAGCCCACTCTAAAGGCGACTGGCCTGAAAGATAAGGTGACTTCGCTCAAAGATAAGATAAGATAACTAACTTATCTCCAGAAAGGTCACTCCACACTATTATAAATACACTGGAGCACCCAGGTATAACTCATACTCTGATTCTACAAAAAACCTGCCTAAAGCACGTACTAACTTAAGCATTGGAGTCTCTTGCAGGTACCACGACCCTCCGGTTACGAAGGATCAGCAGCATCTCCAACTCTACCAGGTCAGACACAGCAGAACCGACCAGCACAAAAGATATCGTCCGAGATCAACCTTCAGTTTTAGGTAACCCTTGGAACACTGCCCATAAAGGTTTTAAACTCTTTCAAATGGATGTCGAGTGTGCCTTTTTAAATGGCTTTATTGATAGAGAAGTGTACGTAGCCCAACCCCCCGGCTTTGAAAATAATGAGTTTCTAAACCATGTTTTTAAACTTTCAAAAGCTCTATACGGTTTGAGACAAGCTCCAAGAGCTTGGTATGAAAAACTTAGTTCTTTCTTGTTACAAAATGATTTTCCAAAGGGCACTACAGATACTACTCTCTTCATTAAAGATTCTAATGATCATTTCATACTTGTTCAAGTGTATATGGATGACATTGTATTTGATTCGGCAAATGAAAACTTGTGTGAAGAATTTGGAAAACTAATGACTAGTGAGTTTGATATGAGTATGATCGGAGAACTCACATTCTTCCTTGGATTACAAATCAAACAAACTCCTAGTGATATTTTTGTACACCATGGTAAATATATGCCAAAGAATTAGTAAAGAAATTCAGTTTAGAAAATTCTAAACCTATGAGTACTCCAATGCATCCTATTACAAAACTTGACAAGGATGAAAATGGGAAAGATGTTGATGAAACTCGATATAGAGGAATGTCGGATCACTTATGTATCTAACATCCTCTAGACCGGACATTGTTCAAAGTGTCGGTGTGTGCTCTAGATTTAATCTCACCCAAAAAAATCACATCTTTCGGCTGTTAAACGGATCATTAGATACATCAAAGGCACATCTGATCTTGATCTGTGGTATTCTAAAACTGAGGAATTCTGTGTAGTTGGGTATTGTGATGCAGATTTTGCAAGTGATCGTGTGGATAGGAGAAGCACTTCAGGGATATGTTGCTTTTTTGGATAATCCTTGAACTTTTGGTCAAGCAAAAAGCAAGCTATTGTTGCTTTGTCAACAGCAAAGGCCGAATATATTTCAGCCTCCTCTTGCTGCTCTCAGTTAATTTGCCTCAAAACTCAGCTTGCCGATTACAAACTGAAAGCCAATGGTATCCCTTTATTTCGTGACAACTTGAGTGCCATAAATATATCTAAAAATTATGTTTTACACTCAAGAACTAAGCACACTGAAGTTAGGTATCATTCTATAAGAGAACATGTGCAAAAGGGAATAATTGATATTCAATTTATAAAATTGGAGGATCAATTGGCTGATATCTTCACTAAACCTTTGTGTGAAGATAGGTTTTGTAAACTAAGAACTGCACTGAAAATGGTTGATGCTAAGTCCTTGAATTAATCGTGCTTAAAGTGTTCTCTGGTTGTTTTTATCTCACAGGTCATAGGGAGACAAAACTGAGCAGATGATGACTTCCTATATGTTCCTTGAGGCTCTAACGAAGCCCTAAACATATTTGTGGTCCTAAACTGGAAACAAATCCATGGTGGCCTAGTATAGTTCGTTGACACTACCTCTGGGCCTATGTGAAAAAGGTTTTGTTTAATGAAATGGGCCTCTTGTTTATTTTGATCATAAAATTAAAAATGAAAATTCTGGATTTTATTTCACCTTAAGTCATGTCTGTCAGTCACATTTCAAATCAACATGTCTGGTCTCTTCAAAAATTTTTTTTTATTTTAAAATCCCTCGAGTCCCGTTTTAATTAGTTTAAATTTTCAAGGAAGTTCCTTTTGTATTTAAGGTAATTTTTCTTTTTCTTCAACCAAGAAAACTTCTCTCCTACTCACTACTCTATACTGTCATATTCTCTTACCTCTTCACATTTCTTTCTTCTTCATGATGAGAAAGAAAGTGGGTATTCGTAGAGGCACCAGTTCTTAGCTCCCTCCTCATTACCCTCTTCCTTTCAAGTCTCAATCTCACACTCACATACATATTCACTCACACTCCTCCTCCTCATATTCCTCTCAACCTCTGGCTTCAATGGACAAAATGAAGACTACCAATCCAAGGCCCTCATTTGCACCACAAGAAGCTGGCTCTTTTAGTGTGAAAGCAAGAAAAGGCAAACGACCAATGACTGACGAGGAATACCCGCAGTCTCCTCCTCCTCCTCATTCATCCTCACATCCCTTTAGATGCTCCATCCCTTCTAGTCATCCTTCCAAAGGTACCAAAAGACTTGCCCTTCAATCTATCACTGAACCTCCTAATCTTGACTCACTTGATAAATCTCACTTTGGAAAACATTCTCATTCTCACTATGATTCTCTTTGTTTTTTTTCTTACATAAACTTTGAGTTTCACAAAGAGGTCATTTCCAACCGTACTCTATGTCCATTCTATGTCGCTGACTTGGATGCCCTGGCTAACAAGGGTATTAATTTTAAAGAAATTTTTTATCTGTTAAAATGTAAAAACCTCTTCAAAATCCGAAAGCTTGTGCATCCTAACTTGGTTAGGGAATTTTACGCAAATATGTTGTATCATGATGGAGACATTCACTCATATGTTAAGGGCTGTCAAATCATTTTGAACAAAGAATCCCTTTGTCATGCACTTGATTATGATGATATAGGGGTTAAAGCCTTTGTATTTAGTAAATGGGACAATAATCTGAGTATATCATCTAAGGACGCTCTAACTAACATATGTGAAAATTTCTCTCTCATGGATGGTATGACACCCACTCACAGAGCTCTAGGTCCTATTGGAACTCATCTTCACCGCATCATAACCCACATTATCCTGACTCAAAGTGGATCTTTTTATATGGTCACCATTTGTGACACATTAGTTCTGTATGCAATTCTCAATCTCGCTCCTATTTCATTTGTATATCTCATGATTCGCCACATGATTAACTGTGTGACAAGCGATAAAAATGTTTCACTATCATATGGAATTTTTTTTATGATCATATGGAATGTTTTTAACTTGTGTCTTTGAGAATTTTTCTGTTGATCTAAGCAATGAGGCTGTAGAAAACAAAATTTTATCACTTAAGGGCGGTGGTGCAGTGAAGCCAACCAAAGAAAAAAGGTCTAAGGCCACTAATGATCTTGTTATGGAAGAAACTAAAAATGAAAGCCTCCTTCCTCCTTCAGTCGCTGGCACCTCTAGCTCTCACAAATACTTGATCAATGGGGTAGTTAAAGATGTACTTTAGGAGTTTGTCAATATGACTAAATAGATGGCCCACTCCAGCAAACAAACTAAAAAACTTGCCCTCCAAAATGAGAATTCCTTACTAAAATCTCAAGACATAATTGAGGTATTTCTAAAGTACCTTGATTCACTAGATGAGGATCAAGTTTATCTGAGCAAGAGGAAGATGTCTTGGACACCGAGGGTTAGGATTCTAATGCTTAGTTTTTATCTCTTACTGCTACTGAAAGTTTAATAGCTTGTTGTTATTTTTGGTTCTGATTGACACTCTACTTTGCTGTGTTCCAGCATTCTGAACACTGTTTTAACACTACTTTTTTTGGATCATTGTAATAGCTTTAGACTACTTGTATTGATTAACTATTTGATATATTTGCATGCTTATTGATTTGACTCTTGTAGGATTCCCTCCTTTATAACAAAAGGAGAAGAAAGGAAAATGAAGGAAAATAAATTGAATGTATTAAATTTGTTGGCTATCTATGATTTAAACTTGTGGCAAATCACTGTTTTAAGTTGTGATATTAGACTAGCTCAGATTATGCATATTTCAAGGATGGTTAATGATAGCTTAGATGGAAGCCTTGAAAATCATGGAATGTTTGGCATATTTTTTGTATATAGCTTGTTAAAATCAGGTTACAAAATACAAACATTTAGGAAGAGCTTAAAGATCAAAGGAAATGGGGATCTCAATGTCAAAAGAAACATCAAAGGGAAGTTTTCTTAAATCTATTCCTTTTTTCTTTCAATTCATTTTAATAATGTTTATCATTAAGGGAGAGATTGTTGAATTTGAAAAATTAAAATATTATTAAAGTGATGACCAAACATTATTCGGATTAATATCAAATTGGTTGTGTGATGTATTTTGTTTAGTGTGCAGAAAATTGATTTGATCAAATTGGCCCAAGAAGTTTGAAATTGGTCCATAAACAGATACTTCAAGCACGTTCAAAAATAAGTTTTCAAATCCAATCCCTAAAAGAGATTTCTTGAAAATTCTTTGTTGTTTTACCAAACTTATTTCCTATATATGTATGTATGTTGTGATGGATACAATTTCAAAAATCTTTCCTAGTTCTATTCCTAATCTTCAACATCGCAAAAAAATTAACATGAACAATTAGGAGCAAAATTGAACTAGGTGCTATACTATTTACATCATCCAATCACAACTTCTATCTATAAAATATATACTAAGCAAAAATGCAAGATGCAATAGTTAGATATAAACTATGAACAAACTAAGATATATGTACTAAAATGCAATACAACAATAAAAAATACTCCAAATATCTACAAGAAACATAATAAAAGAAAACAAAAATAAAAGTACAAAGTGTTCGGAAAAGAAATTTATGCCCCAAAAATGGTGAATCCTCCCCTATACTTAAGCGTTGCACGGTCCTCCGTGCACAAACACGATCCGAGAGAAAATAAAGCTCTAAGATCCTCCACCTTTAGCTGGTGGATGCGGGGGCTCCGGATTGCTGTAGAAAACAATTAAACAAGAATTGAGGAAAAGTAAGTTGTTGTGGTATAATGAGGACAATGTGTGTATCCTAAGTGTGCACGATTTAGAACACACATTAGTCGGATAATACGGTAACCATAAAATCAAAAGAAAGCATGTTCCTCAATTAAGTGGCCTAGGTGGCCACAACTAAAGTGAATTGAACATACAAGATATTGGATATTGAAGTTGTGTAAGTGAAAGCGCAAGATTAATAGAAAATGACACAATCAATAATAACCAATTCAATGACGAAGGAGACTACTTATTCATCCTTAGAAATAATGAAATAATCACATGTATAAGGTGCTTGTTATAAAAAGTGACAAGTTTTGATAGGAATAAGTCAAGTCGACTCAAAAAAATGTAAAGCATTAACACAGAACAAATACCATGTTATGTGATTATATTCACTTAAAAGACATGATGATTAAGTAGTTCAACTCAATTCACTAAAGTAAAAGTGTATAATTCATGATTAAGATGCCACACAAGGATATAGTCTAACACATATGGTAGCTACAACATATGCATTAAACTCGCAATTCATCTAGGCAATCAAACAAAGACTTGATACATAGTGCACATATTCATCGAAAATTAAACCAAAATTTAAGCATGAAGCAACCCAATCAGCATCAATCAAACACTTGCAATTTATTTAATTAACAAACAATTAAAGCAAAACTAATATAATTATCAAAATAAAAATGAAATGCAAACAAAACAAAGTAAAACAAGTAGAAAAGAAGGCAAAAGCAAGAGAAGAAATGGGTGGAAGAAGGAAGAAGAGAAGAAGTAGAGAGAAGAGAAGAAAATAAGTGTAATGGTGAGGAAACAGGGGCGTGCGTCTACACCAGGTGTGCGAACGCTATCAGCAGAGAGGGAGTCAAGATGCGTGCGTACGCACCAGGCTGTGCGCATGCACAGGAGGTAAAGAAATGAAGGGTGAGCGGACGTACAAGTCTGTGCGAGCGCTCTGAACGGAGAAGGGATCAAAAGGTGTACGTACGCACAAGCGTGTGTGCACGCACAGAAGACTTTTTTTTTCAGAAAATGAAGCGTCAAAGTTGCCAGTTATCACACCGCCCGTGCGTACGCACAACAGGAAAAAAGCAGGTGGATGCGGATGCTTCCAACAGAAGGGGTATAAGTTGGTGTGCGCACTCACAGCTGGGTGCGCACACACAGAACGCGAAAATTGGGGTTGCGTGCGTACGCACAGGTGTGTGTGCACGCACATGCTCTGTTTTTCTCAAAAAATTTTAGTACTTTAAGGCACCAAACTTGATACCCAAAATAGTTTTTCAACCCCAAAACATATTATTCATTAAAAACACATGATCTAAACTAGAATCTAATCAAATTAAGCTTGAAATTAAACTAAACCTAAGCTATCTACAAGAGACAAAATGCAATAAATTGAAACTATGTACAAAGAAAGGGTTAGAAAGGTGTTACCATGGTGGAGTGGCTCCCACCTAGCACTTTCATTTAGAGTCCTTAAGTTGGACTTTATTGGGAAGCCTTAACAATGCTTGGGGTCCAAACTCTCCATTGATTGCACCAAGCTTTGGTGGAGTGTCCAACAAGCCATGAGCTCCCAACAAGAAAAACAAAAAGCAAACAAGAGAAACATATGCACAATACCAACATATTCACAAAACAAAAAGCAAGCAACATATGCACGATCAACCAAAAAGCAAGCTATTTACAATATTCACATATACACAATAGTCAAAAACATATACCATTGCAACTCCCCGGCAACGGCGCCAAATTTGACAATGCCCAAATTGCATGGGTTTGGATTTTCACACTAAAAATAGAATTTATCCGTTGCAATTTGATGAGTTGGGATTTTGCACCGATTTGGATTTTCACACTCAAGATAACTTCCGTTGTAAGTGTAGACCAAACCGGTAATTTAAATCCCAAACATCAAAGTTTAAAATTTCTAATAAACCGAGAGTAATGAAACCTCGGGTCGTCTTCCCTAGGAACTAATGCCAATGAGCGCACAATTTTGGTTGCAAGAACAAAAGGGGTTTTCAATGATAAGGAAGCAAACAAAATAAAGGAATTAAAGAACAAGACAAAATTGCAATTAATAAACTAATAAAGGAATATAAAAACTATGTATGCAATATAAACAAGTAAGACTATAAAGTGATGAAAATGTGATTTAAAACATCAATGAAACCTTGACTTGGGATGAGTTATGGAATCCTTTCCTTGACATAACCACAACTATGATAATTATGATGGATTAATCTCACTAAGTCAACCCTTAACATCGAAGGATAAGTCAAATGAGCAAAATTGTTATCAATCCACAAATCCTAGCTAACTTACTAATTATCTTAATAAAAAGCTAGCGTTAGTGGAAACAATAACAACTAACAACCCAAAAATTATCACTAAATGTTGGACATTATAGCTCTAGTAATCCATAAACTCATTTTCCCAAGCCAAGGGGTGAAAATCTACCCTATAACTAAGATTGACATTTCATCAAACACCTAGTGGGCATAAACATAAAATATGGCAAAATTGGTAAATGATAAAAACTATGAACCATAAATGATCAAAATCCATAAAGGCAACTCAAACAAACATATAAAAGCCATCAAACATCAAATTAATCAACTAGGAATCCAAAATTTCAAAATTATGTAAATATTGACAAGAGAGAGTAAAATATATGAAAGTGTAGAACCGAGATTAAGATTACTTCTACCTTGGGTCATTCTTCCTAGGAGTTGCAATTAAGTATACGATTATTGGCTATGGGAGAAATGGGAATTAGATGGTAAGAGAAGCAAGAAATGTAAATCGCAAGAAATGAAACAAGCATGCAAGGAATTAAAAGAAAGCAAGTAAAGGCAATGAAAATGGAAATTAAATACTAAAAAGAGCTCTTGGTGAGAATTGGGAAATTAAGGATTCCTATCCTAGTTATGGACCACTGATGAGCGGATATTTTATACGCTTTTTAGGGTTAATTTCATATAGTTTTTAGTATGTTTTAGTTGGTTTTTAGTTTATTTTCATTAGTTTCTAGGCAATATTCATATTTCTGGACTTTACTATGAGTTTGTGTGTTTTTCTATAATTTCAGGTATTTTCTGGCTGAAATTGAGGGAGCTGAGCAAAAATCTGATTCAGGCTGAAAAAGGACTGCTGATGTTGTTGGATCCTGACCTCTCTGCACTCAGAATGAAATTTCTGGAGCTACAGGAGTTCAATTGACGCGCTTTCAATTGCGATGGAAAGTAGACATTCAGAGCTTTTCAGAAATATATAATAATCCATACTTTGCTCAAGTATAGATGACGTAAACTGGCGTTCAACGCCAGTTCCATGTTACAGTCTGGCGTCCAGCGCCAGAAACACGTTACAAGTTGGAGTTCAATGCCAGAAACAGGTTACAGCCTGGCGTTGAACGCCCAAAACAGCCCAGGCACGTGAGAAGCTTTAGTCTCAGCCCCAGCACACACCAAGTGGGCCCCAGAAGTGGATTTCTGCACTATCTATCATAGTTTACTCATTTTCTGTAAACCTAGGTTACTAGTTTAGTATTTAAACAACTTTTAGAGATTTAATTTTCATCTCATGACATTTTTAGATCTGAACTTTGTATTCTTTGACGGCATGAGTCTCTAAACTCCATTGTTGGAGGTGAGGAGCTCTGCTGTGTCTCGATGAATTAATGCAAGTATTTCTATTCTCCATTCAAACATGCGTGTTCCTATCTAAGATATCCATTCGCACTTCAACATGAATGTGATGAACGTGACAATCATCATCATTCCCCCACGAACGCGTGCCTGACAACCACTTCCGTTCCACCCTAGAATGAATGAATATCTCTTGGATCTCTTAATCAGAATCTTCGTGGTATAAGCTAGATTGAGGGCAGCATTCAAAAGAATCCGGAAGGTCTAAACCTTGTCTGTGGTATTCAGAGTAGGATTCAGGGATTGAATGACTGTGACGAGCTTCAAACTCGCGAGTGCTGGGTGTAGTGACAGACGCAAAAGGATAGTAAATCCTATTCCGGTACGATTGAGAACCTGCAGATGATTAGCCGTGCGGTGACAGCGCACCTGGACCCTTTTCACTGAAAGGACAGATGGTAGCCATTGACAACGGTGATCCACCAACACACAGCTTGCCATAGGAGGACGTGCGTGCGTGAATAAGAAGATAGAGGAAAGCAGAAATTCAGAAGACCAAGCATCTCCAAAACTCCAACATATTCTCCATTACTGCATACAAATATAATTTGTGTTCTGCCTTTTACTTTTTACAATTCAAACTAAAAATTGTTATTGATATTATATCCTGACTAAGAGTTACAAGATAACCATAGCTTGCTTCAAGCCAACAATCTCCGTGGGATCGACCCTTACTCACGTAAGGTATTACTTGGACGACTGATGAGAGGAACTTTTGCGTGGTCTAGAAATTTGCGGATAAATCCTCGTTGCAAGTATAGTTTCTAAACCTTCAAAAGTCCTTTCATACAAACATTTTGGTTGTCACAAGTAACAAACCCCTTTTAAAATTGATAACCGAGTATTTAAACCTTGGGTTATCTTCTCAAGGAACTGCGAGGAAGTATGTTCTTATTATTGGCTATAAAGGTTGTAATCGGGGTTTAGAAGATGAGAGGCAAGTAATTTAAATGACAGGTAAAGTAAATGGCAATTAAAATAAATAAATACTGTAAAGCAGACTTTTGGCAAAGTAAGAGAAGTTGGAGGTCCAACGTAGTTATCTCTCTCAACTATAATGAAGGTTGAATCTAAACTCCACTTGGTCAACCTTTACTAAAGCAAAGGAGAGTCAAGGGACTAATTAAATTGACCTTTGAATCCTATTTATTTCCTAAGAAAAGGTTGGGATTACTTAAGTTCAGCTCAATTAGCAAGATAACGATTATCAATTGTGTTGAGTTTAATAACTGTTGAGTTACTGAATTCTTAACCAGAACCAAAAGGGGAAAAAGTAAAATTGATAAAATAATAAAAATATCCTTAGATGGGAAGCAATGGTAACTTAAATCAAAGAGAACAATCATAAACTGAAAATACCTCAAATATTATTAATTCAAATAACAGTCTGTAACATGGAAGAAATTCATAGATCCAATTATAAAGGTAAATAGCCAACTCAGATATTGAAATAAATAAATAAAGTGAAAGGGAAGTTTAAAACAAAGAAATATAAAACCTGGATTGAGAGTCACTCTTAAAATAAGAAGAAATCCTAAATCCTAAGAGAGAGAGAGAGAGAGAGAGAGAGAGAGAGAGAGAGAAGATCTCTCTCTCAACTAAATCTAAATCATTGAAAAGTAAAATATGCGAGCTCTCTTTGAATGGATGCATTCCCACACTTTATAACCTATGGTCTATGCTGTCTGTACTTGGATCTGGGCCAAAAAGGGCTTCAGAATTCGCTGGGGGCGTATTCTGTAATTTCTGGTGCGTGGCCTCTGTCACGCGTCCGCGTGGGTCACGCGATCGCGTCATTCGGAGCTTTTTCTTGCCACGCGGTCGCGTCAGTCATGCGACCGCGTCATGTGCGTTCTGCTTAAGGCGCACGGTCGCGTCAGTCATGTGGCCGCGTCGCTGCTGATTCGTGCTTGGCACGCGATCGCGTCATCCATGCGATCGCGTGGATACCAGTTTCCTTAAAGCTCCGTTTTGCTTTCTCCTTCCTATTTTGTATGTTTTCTTTTCCATCCTTTAAGTCATTTTGCCTTAGAAAATCTGAAACTACTCAACACACTAATCACGGCATCGAATGGAAATAAAGGTAATTAAAATAATTAATTTTTAAAGCTTAGGAAACATGTTTTTCACAATATGACATAATAAGGAAGGGAAAGTAAAACCATGCAATTAATGTGAATAAGCAGGTGAAGGATTGTATAAATCACTCAAATTAAGCACAAAAGAACTCATGAAATATGGGTTTATCAACCTCCCCACACTTAAACATTAGCATGTCCTCATGCTAAATCCAAGGTAAATAATTAAGGTTAAAGTGATGGAATGTCATGCAATGCAACCTAATTTAAATGCAACTACCTAAATGAATGATGCATCATGCAACTCTAACGAGGTTGTAATGGGGTCAAGGTAAAGGTAAGGATTTATGTATAGGGTCAAGTGAGCTAATAAGTGAATCCTTAATTAGACTAAGATCTCACCTAACATACATATTTAATAAAATAAAATCTTTTTATCTATTTTCCCATATTATCCCACTTATTGTTACATGCTCATGTTTCACTTTTTATTTTTATCCCATGTTCATTGTTTTTATTTTGCATTGGGGAATTTCTTTTGTATCCCCTTTTATTTAGATGCTGAAAAATAAAATAATTTTTTTAATGCACATGGTAATTGAATTACTTAGATTTTCTCATGAGCATGCTTCCCAAATTTTATTTTTATTCCTTTTAACTTTTCTACCCTTTTGTTTCTATTATCCATGTTCCCAAAGGGTTTCCCACATTTAACTCTATTCGTAATTTTCTATCTTAAGCTAACCAAGGATTCACTTGGGATTTTCTTTTGTTTTTCTGCTTAAGGCTAGTAATTTGGCTAAATAGAATAAAAGGGTTTTAAAAGGCTCAAGGGGGCTAACAAGGGTGATGTAAAAGGCAGGCTAATTTGGGGTAAGTGAGCTGAAATCAAATGATGGCCTCAATCGTTCTCTTGGTATGTATCTACATTCTATATTCTATAATTGGACATATAGATTAAATCAAAGTAAAGAACATCAGAATAAAAGAAATGAAACACACAGAAATGAAATTATGGTTTGAATGCAACCATACAATTAAGCTCAAGACTCACAGGCTGTGTGTTCTCTAACTCAAGCATCATATATTATTTATATATTGTATGCAGGTTTAGTTAAAAATTCCCATTATTCTCATAAAAAAAATATTTAGGGTAGCTTTTAAAGTTTTAATGTTCCTCCTTGATGAAATGTTGTCAGCTTAACTACATCATGTAATGCTATATATAAGGTTTGTGGATTTAAGTCTGTTATGTTCAATTTCCTAGCTTACTTCCTTTTTATATTTTTCAATTTAAATTATACTATCTTATGCTAAAAAGGGTAAACTATACTAATTAATCCACTAATAAATCAGAATTGCAAACTAAACTAAATAACTAAAATAAACTAAATGGCTAAAATATGAACAAAAGATGCAAAATGCAGAAAATAGAGTAAAAATACATAAAAGCAATGTATAAGTACTCAGAAAATAACAGTAAAAAAAATACAGAAAAATATCCAAAATAAAAGAAAAAGTATGTAGTGGTTCACCAAAATAAACGCCAGAGATGGCGACCTTCCCACACTTAAAAGGAAGCATCGTCCTCAATGCTCAATCAAGCCGGGTGTGAAGGAGTGTCATCACTGGGAGGGATGGTAGCTGGAGTCTTGGTGGTGGTGGTGGGCTGAGGGTCTGGCTGCTATGGAGGAGGTGCTGACTGGATCAAAATCTCAAGATTCGCAGCCTCAATCTGATGTGGGACCGCTGCCTGTGGTGCGGCTGGTGCTGCCTCCTGGGGATGGGTCTCTGCCTCGGGTGCATCCGCCTCCTCCTCAGATGCCTCGAACGTGGACCCTGGCCATATAATGCCGAATAAAATGTGGCAGGTAAAGGTCCTTACCCTCCAGCACACACCAAAGGAGGGTGATCATAGCAGCCGGGATCTCTGTGTCGTGAGTACTCGGCATCACATAATTACTCAAGATCTGATGCCATAACCGAGCCTCATCGTTTAAGTATGCTCTCTTGATCCCTCTAGGCATGGTAGTGTCCTGACCCATCTCCCAAGGGACTGTCGGGTCGAGAGCTATCCGTGCCTTTACATCATCCCAATCAAACTGCATCTGACGCATGTCCTCCTCAGCCTTTGAATAACCATCAGGCTGATCGGACTTGGCTGGGAGCTGGAGAATGTCCTCTAAGGCTTTCTCAGTGACCAGAATTTGTTTTCCTCTCAGGTTCACTGCATCTAGGATAGTGAGATAGTAGTTGCAGTAGAATTCCCGTACCCAAGATGAATTGACCTCTGTCAGTGTTCTTTCCAGAAAGAACCAGTCCCTTTGCTTGATTTGCTCAGTGGTGTACTGCTGGAGTGCTTCTGGAATCTTCAGAGTTCGTTCCAGATATAGATTTCTGGAGTTTGCAAAAGCCGGGTACTTCAGCTCACAGTACCGGTTTGCAAATTTTATAGGATCATGCGCAGGGAGCAGCTGGTCAGCTTTTTCCTGCTGTGTGAAGTTCTTCTCCTGCCATGAAGAATCGTGCATTAGAGCAATGATGGACTGGGAGGAATCTCCTCTCTTGCGCTTGCCAGTAGCCTTGCCTTTTCCTTTCCTTTGGGAGGCAGACATCCTGAAAAACAGAAAATCAGGAAATGGATAAAAATAGGAAAGCAATTAGGCAATTAAACAAAGGAAACTCAAAGCAGCAAGGGAGAAATAGAATAAGGAAAATGAGTAAATGAAATGTGATTGAATTTATGTTAAATGGAAAAATAAACAATATGCCATGGATAGAAAGTTAGAGGAAAGTGAAAATAAACAGAAAAGAGATCAAAAGGGTTAGTATGGTTAGAATTTGAAAAGGAAATTAGTAAATTAAAATTAGTGAGTTAGCAAAGTGCGGGTTAAAGTAAGTGGCATAGAAAAATTCCATATAACAAGGATTCACAGGTAAGAATAGAAGTACTCATAATCGAACAAGGAAAACAGGGTGATACTGATTCGAATAGAAATAAAGAAAGCAAAAATTGGAATCAGTGAATCACAAATGCAGTTTATGAACCAGGAAATCAAAGAGGATAAGAATGTCTGCCATAGCATTCATGAAATGGTTTGGGTAAAGCAGAGTAAAACAGAGTTTAGAAATGCCAAACCAAAACATGAATGAAAACAATTTACAAAAAATTTGGGCAGCGTTCCGGCTAAAATTGGATTGTCTCGGAAAATAAACAGCAATCATAGCAGTTCATATGAATTAAAAACTTGCTGCAGTTACCAGTAATGAATAAAAATAGGAAAATTTGGAGTAACAAGCAGCAATTGCAAGAAATCATAGCATATGAATGAGGTCACAAGAACAGCAGAAGTGCAGTTAGGATAAAACATAAATAGGAACAGTGCAAGTAAACAGACCTAGATCCACTAACCAGAGCCTAAGCTACCTAACAACCTAAAAATCCACTACAACATGCATATCTATCTATCCAAATGATGAACAGAAAACGGAAAAAAATTACAGAAAAATGACGAACGGATAAAAGGGGATGGCTGGGTGGTGCTGGAGGAAGAAGGAGGAAGAAGGAGCAGAGAGGGAGAAGAGGGTTGGGGGTGGGGGCTGCGCGACTGATAGGGTTCGCGTGGCTGGGGGGTTATACTTTCGAATCCACGCGGCCGCGTGGGGCACGCGATCGCGTGGTTGGGGTGAAAATGGGAGTGACGCGATCGCGTGGGGTGCGCGATCGCATGAGAGGGGGGAAAGAAGAGTGACGCGATCGCGTGGGTCGCGTAATCGCGTCGCCGGAATTCGTGCTAAACGCACGACTCCAGCGCCGTTTTAGTGCAACTCTCTGTCTCCTTTTGGGGCGATGTGCAATCCATTCGACGCAATCGCGTCACTCACACGGTCGCGTGGGATTGGTATTGTGCAAGTGACGCGATCGCATGGGGCATGCGATTGCGTGGGCCAATTTATGCGAAATGCACAAGGGCCGCACGATTCCAGCCTAACTTTCTGTTCGTTGGATCTTTACGCCGATATATATATCACGCGGCCGCGTGGGTCACGCGGTCGCGTGGGTGGTGTTTCTCGCAATATGACGCGATCGCATGGGGCATGCGGTCGCGTCGTGCACCCCTTATTTTTTTTATATGCATGAAAAATGCAGAATGCAATGATTAACATGAATGTTATGCATGATTCCAGGTTTAATAAATTAAAATGAAAAAGGAAAAATAAAAGCAATTAACAAGAAATAAATTGAAAAAGAAGCGACCATACCATGGTGGGTTGTCTCCCACCTAGCACTTTTAGTTAAAGTCCTTAAGTTGGACATTGGAGGAGTATCCTGTTATGGTGGTTTATGTTTAAATTCGTCCAAAAATCTCCACCAGTGCTTGGAATGCCAATAGCCTCCGGGGTCCCAAACTAAGCATGTAAAGCTTCTGAGCAGCTCCAAATAGATTTTCAAGCTCCCGGGACTACGAATGTCAGGATAGAGTCCAGGATTCCAGGCCTTGCTTTTAAATCCGCCTCCGTCTTGATCTGCATGTTTCCATTCGGGCGGGTTAAAAAGTAGAATCTCACCTTGGTGACCAAACATTTTCCGTGATCCATGTAATTGAGCATGATACCAATCCGTGTACTTCGAAGTGAAGCGTGGAACCTTATTGAGCCTTGTGCACCAGCTCTGAGTACGAGCCATTTCCCTCTTACTCTTAAAGCCGCAGAGAGCTCTAAGCTGGCCATCTGTTTCAAGCAAACCATATTCAAGTGAATAAGTAAAGTTATAAGTTAAGGATTGTACCCACTTGAAGCTTGTATTAGGTGATAATGGCCTTAGGATAGGTGTTTTTGGTGGTTCTGCAAGTTCCGTTTCCTTGTGCTCTTCTGTGAATTCCTCCACTTCTTTGCAAAGATCTTCAATTGTATCTATGTCCTGGTCAAAGTCTTCTGTATCTTCCTCATCACTTGAGTCATAGATTGGAGGTTGAGAGAAATCGACCTCCGCATCATCTTCATATTCACTTGGAGAATATTCTTCGATCTCAGAGAATTCACTTGCGGATGCAAGTTCATCACCAAGAGAGCCAGACTTGTGACTATCATCATCAAGGGAATTTGCTTCTTGGATTATTCCGTCTGATTCTTCATAAACGACTTGCCTTGGAGATTGTACAATATCCTCCTTAGCATCAACTGTAGCATCCTGGACGGAGTTTTCCTCAATTCTGAATTCCCATGGAAGTTCAACATCTCCCAGGTCTTCAACCAACTCTTCTTCTTGAACAATGACAGCTTCTTCTAATTGTTCTAGTACAAATTCATGCTCTGTCTTGTCCACTGGAGTTTCTGGCAATTCCTTAATGCTCTGCTCTTCATTGAGCTGTCCACATGGGACTGTGGCTAATCCTCGTGTATTTGAGCGCCTAGAAGCCCATTGAATCATTGCTTGCTCCAGTTGTTGAATGGTTGTTTGAAATTTAATTACTGTTTCCTTTAAGCGATCCTCTGCTTCTTGGGTTGCTGGATTTGGACATGATACAAAGGAAAGTGGTGGTGATTGGGAGTGATTGGATTGGTATTGGGGTAAGGAAGGATCATATGGTGGCGAATGGTGAAGAGAAGCTTGTGAGTGTGGTGGTTCGGGGAAGTATGTTCTTATTATTGGCTATAAAGGTTGTAATCGGGGTTTAGAAGATGAGAGGCAAGTAATTTAAATGACAGGTAAAGTAAACGGCAATTAAAATAAATAAATACTGTAAAGCAGACTTTTGGCAAGGTAAGAGAAGTTGGAGGTCCAACGTAGTTATCTCTCTCAACTATAATGAAAGTTGAATCTAAACTCCACTTGGTCAACCTTTACTAAAGAAAAGGAGAGTCAAGGGACTAATTAAATTAACCTTTGAATCCTATTTATTTCCTAAGAAAAGGTTGGGATTACTTAAGTTCAGCTCAATTAGCAAGATAACGATTATCAATTATGTTGAGTTTAATAACTGTTGAGTTACTGAATTCTTAACCAGAACCAAAAGGGGAAAAAGTAAAATTGATAGAATAATAAAAATATCTGGTGCGTGGCCTCTGTCACGCGTCCGCGTGGGTCACGCGATCGCGTCATTCGGAGCTTTTCCTTGCCACGCGGTCGCGTTAGTCATGCGACCGCGTCATGTGCGTTCTGCTTAAGGCGCGCGGTCGCGTCAGTCATGCGGCCTCGTCGCTGCTGATTCGTGCTTGGCACGCGATCGCGTCATCCATGCGATCGCGTGGATACCAGTTTCCTTAAAGCTCTGTTTTGCTTTCTCCTTCCTATTTTGTATGTTTCCTTTTCCATCCTTTAAGTCATTCTGCCTTAGAAAATTTGAAACTACTCAACACACTAATCACGGCATCGAATGGAAATAAAGGTAATTAAAATAATTAATTTTTAAAGCTTAGGAAACATGTTTTTCACAATATGACATAATAAGGAAGGGAAAGTAAAACCATGCAATTAATGTGAATAAGCAGGTGAAGGATTGTATAAATCACTCAAATTAAGCACAAAAGAACTCATGAAATATGGGTTTATCAACGACCCAGTGCACTTGCTGGTTAGTTGTGCGAAGTTGTAAGAGAGTAATGTGAACATTGACATCACAATTTCGTGCACCAAGTTTTTGGCGCCGTTGCCGGGGATTGTTTGAGTTTGAACAACTGATGATGAATCCTTTTGCTTAGATTAGGAAAATTTTGTCTTTTGGGTCAGAGTCTTTTATATTCTTTTCAAAAAAAAAAATTCAAAAAAAATAATATTTTTTCTTAGTTATTAAAAATACTTTTTCAAAACAAGTGTAACATTTACAGCTCAATTGGCTAGAGCATTGGTTTATGTTCTTGATGATTGGGCACCGGTTTTATTAAAAATCTTTTTCAAAAATAATTTTTCTTGATCTTGTGCCAAACTTTAAGTTTGGTGTTTTCTTATTAATCTTTCTACAATTTTCGAAAATTTTAGTTTGATTTTCTAAAAATTTTAAGTTTGGTGTTCTTTCTTCATGTTCTTGTGTTCTTGTGAGTCTTCAAAGTGTTCTTGAGTTTTCCTTGTGTCTTGATCTTAAAATTTTTAAGTTTGGTATTCCTTGGTGTTTTCCCTCCAAAATTTTTGAAAACAAGGAGCATTAGATCTAAAAATTTTAAATCTTGTGCTATCTTAGTGTTTTTTCTCTCTCCTCTTTAAATTCAAAAATATCTTTTCTCTCTATTTTAAAGTAAATTTTCGAAATTTACTTTTAAAATTCAGATTTTTATTTCAAAATTTAAAATCTTTTTCAAATCATATCTTTTTCAAAACTTCCTAACCATTTTTTCTCTCTCTCCATTTTTCGAAAATCTTCACCCATTTTTATTTATTTTATTTTAATTTATTTTATTTTCGAAATAAATACTAAATAAATAAATAAAAATATTTTTCTCTATTTTACATCATCTCCCTTTCTCCATCACGGATCTAAGTGGAAATGAACAGTCCAGAAGGACTCTGGGGTCTTATGCTAACCCCACTGCTGCTTCATATGGGAGTAGTATCAGTATACCCTCCATTGGTCAGTAGCTTTGAGCTGAATCCTCATCTCATTATCATGGTGCAGCAAAGTTGCCAGTATTCCAGTCTTCCACAGGAAGAACCTACAGAGTTTCTGGCACAGTCTTTACAAATTGCTGACACAGTACATGATAAGGAAGTAGATCATGATGTCTACAGATTATTACTGTTTCCATTTGTTGTAAAAGACCAAGCCAAGAGGTGGTTAAATAACCAACTAAGGCTAGCATAAAGACATGGAAACAGCTGACAGAGAAATTCCTGAATCAATACTTTCCTCCAAAATGGATGACACAGCTAAGGCTGGACATCCAAGGCTTTAAACAAGGAGATAATGAATCTCTTTATGATGCCTGGGAGAGATACAGAGAGATACTAAGAAAATGCCCCTCTGAAATGTTTTTAGAGTGGGTTCAGTTAGACATCTTCTTTTATGGGCTTGCAGAAAAAGCTCAGATGTCTCTAGATTACTCAGCTGGTGGATCTATCCACATGAGAAAGACAATTGAAGAAGCTCAAGAGCTCATTGATACAGTTGCCAGAAATCAGCATCTGTACCTAAGCAGCGAATCTTCCATGAAAGAAGAGGCTAAAACAGTGACTACTGAACCCAGTCCTGTTGAACAAGCTACTGAATTCAATCAGCAATTGGACTTTCTAACACAGCAGTTAGCCGAATTCAAAAATAGACTACAAGAGACAAGGATGGCTAATATAAATATGGAAGAATAATTAAAGCAAACAACGCAGCAGCTGTCAAAACAAATAATAGAAGAATGCCAAGCAGTTCAATTAAGAAGTGGGAAAACACTAAATACCTCACCTCAAGGCAGCAGGAAGCCAAGAAATGAGCAAACTACCCAAATTTCATCTGAGGACAGTAAGAGCCCAGGGAAAAATAATTCTGGCACTAAAACGCCAGAAATTGGGTGGAAGGCTGGCGCTGAACGCCCAAACCATGCTCAGGACTGGCGTTCAACGCCAGAAACAAGCAAGGAACTGGCGTTGAACGCCCAAAAGAAGCACAGTTCTGGCGTTCAGACGCCAGGAACAGATGAGGAGTTGGCGTCTAACGTCACTCCAGCTTCTAACTCTGGTACTCAAATGCCAGTGAGGGATCAGACACACACAAGTGCTGATGACAACCCCTCTAAAAAGGCTTCTTTAACCATTTCTGTAGAAAATAAACTTGCAGCAACCAAGGTTGAGGAATATAAAACCAAGATACCTTATCCTCAAAAACTCCGCCAAGAGGAGCAGGATAAGAAATTTGCTCGCTTTGCAGATTATCTCAGGACTCTTGAAATTAAGATTCCGTTTGCAGAGGCACTTGAGCAAATACCTTCTTATGACAAGTTCATGAAAGAAATCTTAAGTCATAAGAAGGATTGGAGAGAAACTGAAAGAGTTCTCCTCACTGAAGAATGCAGTGCAGTCATTCTGAAAAGCTTTCCTAAAAAGCTTAAAGATCCCGGAAGCTTTCTGATACCATGCATATTAGAGGGTAATTGCACCAAGACAGCCCTATGTGATCTTGGGGCAAGCATCAACCTAATACCGGCATCCACCATCAGAAAGCTTGGTTTAACTGAAGAAGTTAAACCAACCCGGATATGTCTCCAACTTGCTGATGGCTCCATTAAATACCCATCAGGCGTGATTGAGGACATCATTGTCAGGGTTGGGCCATATTCGCCTTTCCCACTGACTTTGTTGTGCTGGAAATGGAGGAGCACAAGAGTGCTACTCTTATTCTAGGAAGACCTTTCCTAGCAACTGGACGAACTCTCATTGACGTCCAACAGGGGGAAATAACCCTGAGAGTCAATGAGGATGAGTTTAAGTTGAATGCTGTCAATGCCATGCAGCATCTATACACACCAAAAGACTGCATGAAAGTTGATCTCATTGACTCTCTGGTGGAGGAGATCAACATGGCTGAGAGTCTCGAATCAAAGCTGGAAAACATCTTTAAAGATGTTCCGCCTGACCTAGAGGATTCAGAGGAATTGAAAGAGCCTCTGAAATTTTCTCAGGGAGAGGAAAAACCTCCTAAACCCGAGCTCAAACCATTACCACCATCCCTGAAATATGCATTTCTGGGAAAAGGTGATACTTTTCCAGTGATCATAAGCTCTGCTTTAAATCCACAGGAAGAGGAAGCATTAATTCAAGTGCTAAGGACACACAAGACAGCTCTTGGGTGGTCCATAAGTGACCTTAAGGGCATAAGCCCAGCGAGATGCATGCACAAAATCCTATTGGAGGATGATTCTAAGCCATTGGTTCAACCACAGAGGCGACTAAATCTAGCTATGAAGGAAGTGGTGCAGAAAGAGGTTACTAAATTACTGGAGGCTGGGATTATTTATCCTATTTCTGATAGCCCCTGGGTAAGTCCTGTTCAAGTTGTCCCTCAAAAGGGAGGCATGACAGTGGTTCATAATGAAAAAAATGAACTGGTTCCTACAAGAACAGTTACAGGGTGGCGCATGTGTATTGATTACAGAAGGCTCAATACAGCCACCAGAAAGGATCATTTTCCTTTACCATTCATAGACCAGATGCTAGAAAGACTAGCAGGTCATAATTATTACTGCTTTTTGGATGGCAATTCAAGCTACAACTAAATTGCAGTAGATCCCCAGGATCAAGAGAAAACAACATTCACATGTCCATCAGGAGTATTTGCTTACAGAAGGATGCCTTTTGGGCTGTGTAATGTGCCTGCAACCTTTCAGAGATGCATGCTCTCTATTTTCTCTGATATAGTGGAAAAATTTCTGGAAGTCTTCATGGATGACTTCTCAGTATATGGAGACTCATTCAGCTCCTGCCTTGATCACCTGACACTGGTTTTGAAAAGATGCCAAGAGACCAACCTGGTTTTAAATTGGGAAAAATGTCACTTTATGGTGACTGAAGGAATTGTCCTTGGGCATAAAATTTCAAACAAGGGAATAGAGGTGGATCAAGCTAAAATAGAGGTAATTGAAAAATTACCACCACCTGCCAATGTTAAGGCAATTAGAAGCTTTCTGGGGCATGCAGGATTCTATAGGAGGTTTATAAAGGATTTTTCAAAAATTACAAAACCTCTAAGCAACCTGATAGCTGCTGACACGCCATTTGTGTTTGACACAGAGTGCCTACAAGCGTTTGAAACTCTGAAAGCTAAACTAGTCACAGCACCAGTTATCTCTGCACCAAACTGGACATTACCATTCGAATTAATGTGTGATGCCAGTGATCACGCCATTGGTGCAGTACTGGGGCAGAGGCATGACAAGCTTCTGCATGTCATTTATTATCCTAGCCGTGTTTTGAATGATGCCCAAAAAAATTACACAACCACAGAAAAAGAATTGCTTGCAGTGGTTTATGCCATTGACAAGTTTAGATCATACTTAGCAGGATCAAAAGTGATTGTGTACACAGATCATGCTGCTCTTAAATATCTACTCACAAAGCAGGATTCAAAACCCAGACTCATAAGATGGGTGTTGCTTCTGCAAGAGTTTGATATAGAAATAAGAGACAGAAAAGGGACAGAGAACCAAGTGGCTGACCATTTGTCCCGGATAGAACCAGTGGAAGGGGCGTCCTCCCCCTCTATTGAGATCTCTGAAACCTTTCCGGATGAGAATTTGTTCACCATTCAGGAATTACCATGGTTTATAGACATTGCAAACTACAAAGCTGCAAGGTTCATTCCCAAGGAGTACAGCAGACAACAAAAGAAAAAAATTAATTACTGATGCAAAGTACTACTTGTGGGATGAACCCTATCTCTTTAAGAGATGTGCAGACGGCATAATCCGTAGGTGTGTGCCTAAGGAAGAAGCACAAAGGATCTTATGGCATTGCCATGGGTCACAATATGGAGGTTATTTAGGAGGTGAGCGAACAGCCACCAAGGTCCTCCAATGTGGTTTCTATTGGCCTACACTTTACAGAGATTCCTGAGAGTTTGTACGTAACTGTGACAGTTGCTAGAGAGCTGGTAATTTTCCTCTCAGTTACGCCATGCCTCAATAAGGAATCTTGGAGATTGAGTTGTTTGACGTATGGGGTATTGATTTCATGAGGCCTTTCCCACCATCATACTCAAACACTTATATTCTGGTGGCAGTTGACTATGTATCAAAATGGGTTGAGGCCACTGCCACACCCACCAATGATACTAAAATAGTACTGAAATTCCTCTAGAAACATATGTTCAGCAGATTTGGTGTCCCTAGGGTACTAATCAGTGATGGGGGCACTCACTTCTGTAACAAACAGCTTTACTCCGGTCCGGTATGGGATTCGCCACAAGGTGGCAACTCCATATCATCCACAGACAAATGGGCAAGCTGAAGTCTCTAACAGAGAACTGAAAAGAATCCTGGAACGGACTGTAAGTACCCGTAGAAAGGATTGGGCACAAAGCTTGGATGATGCTCTGTGGGCCTACAGAACAGCATTCAAGACTCCTATAGGGACCTCTCCGTACCAACTTGTGTATGGTAAGGCTTGTCACCTGCCCATGGAACTGGAACATAAGGCCTACTGGGCAACCAGATTCCTAAACTTTGATGCCAAATTAGCTGGAGAAAAAAGATTTTTCCAGCTGAATGAGCTAGAGGAATTCAGATTCACTGCTTTCGAAAATGCCAAGCTGTATAAAGAAAAATAAAAAAGGTGGCATGACAGAAAGCTGTCATCTAGAGTCTTTAAACCAGGACAAAAGGTTCTGCTATTTAACTCTAGGCTCAGGCTATTCCCCGGGAAACTGAAATCCCGGTGGAGGGGACCATATGTGATTACAAGTGTATCACCATATGGTTATGTGGAGCTTCAAGACATTGATTCTGATAAGAAGTTCATTGTTAATGGATAGAGAATCAAGCACTATCTTGAAGGCAATGTTGAGCAAGAGTGCTCAAGGCTGAGGCTAGATTAAAAACTCAGCAAGGTCCAGCTAAAGACAATAAAGAAGCGCTTGCTGGGAGGCAACCCAGCCATGGGGCATCACTTCCTCTAAGCATTTTGCCCTATTCTTGATTTTATTTGTTTATATAAAGTTCATTGATACTAAGGTAAAGAGTCAATTGTATAAGTATACAAGGTTACAAAAGGATTTTGCACACAAAACAGAGAAAAAGAGCTCACTGGCAAGAAAACGCCAGTAAGGATAGCCATCTGGGCGTTAAACGCCAGAAAGAAGCATCTTCTGGGCGTTTAACGCCAGAAAGAAGCTCCTTCTGGGCGTTTAACGCCAGATTTACAGCGTCCTGGGCATTCAGAAAAATGCCCAGTGACAAAGGAGTTCCTGGTGTTCAACGCCAGAAAGAAGCAACAGCTGGGCGTTGAACGCCCAGGAGAAGCAGCAGTTGGGCGTTGAATGCCCAAAACATGCAGCGTTTGGGCGTTCAAACGCCAGGATGGTAGGGAGGAGGTAATTTCATTTTTACTTCATATTTTTCATTTTAATTTTAATTTTCATGTTTCAATTCATGATTTCTTGCATAAACATGTTACAAACCCTGATTTCTAAAATCCCTAATTTCTAAAAACCCTACTTTAAAAATATCAAATGTATCTTAATCCATAAGCACAAATCCTTTTTTCAATCCAATTCAACTCTTTTTCAAAATTTTCAAAACAAATCTATCTCTTTTTATTCAAAAATCTTTTCAACTAATCAATATCTTTTTCAAATTTCCATATTATCTTTTTCAAAAATCCA
Organism: Arachis ipaensis; assembly: GCF_000816755.2. Taxonomy (NCBI): domain Eukaryota; kingdom Viridiplantae; phylum Streptophyta; class Magnoliopsida; order Fabales; family Fabaceae; genus Arachis; species Arachis ipaensis. The sequence goes on from NC_029791.2 coordinate 51,856,152, forward strand.
AATTTATCTTTTTCAAATATCTCTCATATCTTTTCAATTTTAAATTATATCTTTTCTTATCATACTTATCTCTTTTTAAATCATATCTTCTATCTTATCTTTATCCTTATTTTCGAAAACCCACCCCCTTCCCTTTTAAAAACACATTCGGCCTCCCTCCTCTCATCCACCATTCAACACTAGCTCTCCTCCTATTCCCTCTTCTTTCTTTTCTTTTGCTTGAGGACAAGTAAACCTCTAAGTTTGGTGTGTTTATCCGTGATCACTAAACCATACCCACTAAGATCATGGCTCCCAAAGGAAAATAACCCACTCCAAGAGGCAAGAAAGAGAGTATTCCAAAACCACTTTGGAATCAAGGGAGGTTCTTAACCAAAGAACATTCAGACCATTACTACAAAATAATGGGTCTAAGATCAGTGATCCCGGAAGTCAAGTTCGATCTGAAAGAAGATGAATATCCGGAGATCCAAGAGCAGATTCGAAACAGGAACTGGGAAGTCCTAGCTAATCCTGAAATGAAAGTGGGAAGGAATATGGTTCAGGAATTCTATGCTAATCTGTGGCAAACAGACAGGCAGAGAATATCTGAAACTGCCCTCTATGACTATCGAACTTTGGTCAGAGGAAATATTGTTCACATCCACCCTGACAAAATCAGGGAGATCTTTAAGCTACCTCAGCTGAAAGATGACCCAGACTCCTTCAATAGGAGAATGATGAGAACAAACAAGGGCCTGGATAAGATTCTAGAGGATATATGCATCCCTAGAGCCAGGTGGACCACCAGCAGCAAGGGTGTCCCAAATCAACTCAAGAGAGAAGATCTCAAACCAGTTGCCAGAGGATGGCTGGACTTTATTGGGCATTCTATATTGCCCACAAGCAACTGTTCTGAAGTCACTGTTAAAAGAGCAGTAATGATCCATTGCATTATGTTGGAAAAAGAAGTAAAAGTTCATCAACTGATCCCATCTGAATTTTACATACTTGCTAACAAGAACTCCAAGGATGCCAGGTTGGCTTATCCAAGCTTAATCTCTATACTCTGCAAAGATGCTGGAGTAAAGATGGGAATAACAGAGTATATCTCAGTGGAGCAACCAATCACTAAAATCACAATGGAAAAACAACAAATGCAAGATGACCACACCTAGAGGAGGGCGCAAGAATTCCTCCCAGAAGTCCCTCAATTTGAATATTGGGAACAGCTTGAAACATCTGTTACCAAGTTGCAAGAATCTATGGACCAAATAAAAGAAGAACAGCAAAATCAAAACAGTATGCTCTGCAAACTGCTCAGGGAACAAGAAGAGCAAGGGCGTGACTTAAAGGAACTGAAGGGTCAGAAGTTAGCTCTTGAAGGTTCCCTAGCCATGTGCTTGTGGCGTGAAGGTGTCAAGTGGAAACTTGAGACTGAGCGGTTAAAGTCAAGGTCCAAAGCAAAAAGAAGAGTGTGCTTAAGAACCCTAGACACCTCTAATTGGGGACTTTAGCAACGCTGAGTCACAATCTGAAAAGGTTCACCCAATTATGTGTCTGTGGCATTTATGTATCCGGTGGTAATACTGGAAAACAAAGTGCTTAGGGCCACGGCCAAGACTCATAAAAGTAGATGTGTTCAAGAATCAACATACTGAACTAGGAGAATCAATAACACTATCTGAATTCTAAGTTCCTATAGATGCCAATCATTCTGAGCTTCAATGGATAAAGTGAGATGCCAAAACTGTTCGGAAGCAAAAAGCTACTAGCCCCGCTCATTTAATTAGAATCTGAGCTTCACTCAAAAAATCTGAGATATTATTGTTTCTTGACTCATTTGTATTCTATTTTATTTGTCTAGTTGCTTGGGGACAAGCAACAGTTCAAGTTTAGTGTTGTGATGAGCGGATATTTTATACGCTTTTTGAGGTTAATTTCATATAGTTTTTAGTATGTTTTAGTTGGTTTTTAGTTTATTTTCATTAGTTTCTAGGAAAAATTCATATTTTTGGACTTTACTATGAGTTTGTGTGTTTTTCTATAATTTTAGGTATTTTCTGGCTGAAATTGAGGGAGCTGAGCAAAAATCTAATTCAGGCTGAAAAAGGACTGCTAATGCTGTTGGATCCTGACCTCTCTGCACTCGGAATGAAATTTCTGGAGCTATAGGAGTCCAATTGATGCGCTTCCAATTGCGTTGGAAAGTAGACATCCAGGGCTTTCCAGCAATATATAATAATCTATACTTTTCTCAAGGATAGATGACGTAAACTGACGTTCAACGCCAGTTCCATGTTGCAGTCTGGCGTCCAGCGCCAGAAACACGTTACAAGTTGGAGTTCAACGCCAGAAACAGGTTACGGCCTGACGTTGAATGCCCAAAACAGCCCAAGCACGTGAGAAACTTTAGTCTCAGCCCCAGCACACACCAAGTAGGCCCCAGAAGTAGATTTCTGCACTATCTATCATAGTTTACTCATTTTCTGTAAACCTAGGTTACTAGTTTAGTATTTAAATAACTTTTAGAGATTTAATTTTCATCTCATGACATTTTTAGATCTGAACTTTGTATTCTTTGACGGCATGAGTCTCTAAACTCCATTGTTAGGGGTGAGGAGCTCTGCTGTGTGATGACATGTCATCATGTCATATTTTTCTATGCTTTTTCTTTGTTTTTTTTAGGTTTTATGCACTTTCTTGAGCCATAAGTAAGCCAATTGGGTAGAATTTCATGTTTCCTTTGATTCAATCAACCATGGATAAATTAATGCATTTTCATGAGATTTTGTGCTATAATTGTTATATATTATGAAAGAATAACAATCTCATGATTTTGAGCATAGCTTTGATGTGCTTGGTTGATTGATGATAGGTGAAAAGAACTTTGAAGAAGGTTGAAGAAAGAAGAAATGGCAAGGAGCAAGAGAGAACAAAAAGCTTGAGCAAAAGCTTGCCTCAAACTTTATCTCAAACTTTTGGAAGAGTTGAATTCACCCTGGATGGAGCAAAAGCTTGCGCCAACATTTGACCTCAAGCTTTTAGGCAAACGTTGGCGCCACAACAAACACACCCTGGAGAAGAGCAAAAGCTTGCGCCAACGTTTGACCTCAAGCTTTTAGGCAAACGTTGGCGCCACAACAGCCTGAAGGGGTAT
>NC_029791.2:51859638-51863234 GCF_000816755.2 Arachis ipaensis
TACACCCTGGAGGGAGCAAAAGCTTGCGCCAACGTTTGACCTCAAGCGTTTAGGCAAACGTTGGCGCCACAACAGCCTGAAGGGGTATACTTCCAACAAGAATAACTTGAGCTACAGAGCTCCAAATGAGGTGATTAAAAAAGAAATGGAAAGTAGGAATCGAGAGCTTTCCAAGCATATATGGCACTGCATAGTGGATACTAAAATTGAGGGAGAAAACTGCCCCGCAATGTGCATAAACGAACATGGTGGCAACCTGCAGTGAGGCCAACTAACCTCTGCACCTTCGACGGAGTATAACTCGAGCTGTGGAGCTCCAAATGATGCGCTTCCAATGGCATTGGAAAGTAGACATTCAGGGCTTTCCAACAATATATAATAATATGGGGTGGACAATGCATTTGAGCTTCCATACCTTGGCGTTTTCATCCACGTTTGAGGCAAATGTCGCCTCAAACGCTGCACACCAAAGCCAGCGACCCTGTCCTCTTCAAATGAGCATAACTTGAGTTGTAGCTGTCCAATTGAGGTGATTCCAATTGGGTTAGAAAGCTGACATTCAGAGCTTTATAACCATATATAATAGTCTATAGTGGGCATGAAATTTGCAACGTTGACAAGCGGACAAAATAGCATCCCAAGAGGCGTGCAAGAGGGATCCACGTTTGGCTCAAAGTTTGACCTCAAACTTTGGCTCAAACGAGGATGACAGCAAAAGGAGGCAAGCTGATATGAAAAGCTTGAGTCAAAGTTTGTCTCAAACTTTGACTCAAACTTTAATGGTTCATGGCCCGGTTCACAAGTGGGTTTCTTTCCAACATCAAGAGCAATCAACAGAGGCTATCTTCAACCCAATTCCATCAAGGCCAAAAGCCCAATTGACATCACTCAAAGGCACAAGAAACAATTTGATTAGGAATTTTCATTTTTTTTGTAATTTTCTTTCAATTTCATTTTCATTTGTCATGTTTGTAAAAGCCTATAAAAAGGCATCATTTTCATTTTACGAAGGAGGTTGGCTCTGATAGAGAGCATTGAAGGCTGGCTCCACAAGGGAGCATTAGGAATAGAGAACTCTCTCTCTTTAGTTTTTTTCTTTGTTTTGAATCTTGGGTTGAGAATTGAAGGAATTCTGTTTCATTCTCACTTTGAGATTTCTCTTGTTCTTCTTCTACAAAATTTCAGTGAATTAAGGATCTGAATCAACACTCTGTTTACTGACTTCATCTTCATTTCTTTTGCAAATTGTTCTTTATTGGATCAAAGAAGGACTTGAGATCTAGACTTGTTTTCTAGTCTCATTGAGCCCCTGAGATATTCACTTGTCTTTCTAGATTTCACAATTGATTTGAGTTTTCTTGCTGATTTACTTTTCTGCTACAATTTCCTTCCCTGCAATTTTTACTTTCTACTGCATTGCTTCCAATTTACATTTCCTGCACATTTATATTCTACACTTTAACTTTGAGCTTGCTGCAAATCTGAATTTACTTTTCTTGCCTTGGATCCATTGCTTTCTTTAATTTCCAGCACCCAGCCCCCTTTACTTTTCATGCAAGTTACATTTCTTGTCATTTAAGTTTCTGCAATTTACATTGCTTGCTCTTTAAGTTTCTGTCCAATTTACTTTCTGCAATTTTAAATTCATTGTCATTTACTTTTTGTTGGCTACAATTTCACACAATTCACTTCAATGTTAGCTTGACTAAACTAATCACCCACTAAAGTTGCTTGATCCATCAATCCTCGTGGGATCAACCTCACTCACGTGAGTTTTACTACTTGATGCGACCCGGTATACTTGCCGGTGAGATTCGTGTGTTTGGAATTTGTTTTTTTTTTTCCAAAATATACACATCAAGTTTTTGGCGCCGTTGCCGGGAATTGATTTAGATCAACAATGATTAAGTGGGTGAGAAGTCTAGATCAAGCATTTTCTTTGTTTTTTTTTTCTGTTTCAAAGTGAAACCAAGGTGTTTGAGTTTTTGCCTCACTAAGAAATTCTCATCTCTGATATGAGTAATTTCAATTTTCCTTGGTTGTGTGTGTTACAAAACTCAAATGGAGTTCAACTCATCTTATGATCAAACAAATTTTATGGGATATTACCCACCATCACCAATCTCTAATGGTGGCTGGGAATATCACCAAGAGAATACACATTCTGAGCACTCCAATTCATGGAGATTTGCTTCAGAGACACAAGATGAGCAAGAAAATCATATGGGATACCAACCACCACCACAAAATGATTCATATCATTATCCTCATGGTGGATGGAAGCATTACCAAAGAATGGAAGAGCATCCACCCTCACGTCCCAGTTTCTCATTTGAAAGATCTTCATCACTTGATTATGCCTTAACACAAAGTTTCCCCCAAAATCCATACAAGTCATCCCATCAATCACACAACTCATTCCACACCCCTCAACACAACTTCACCACAATACATCCATGTCACCAAAATTATTCTCAACCTTCATCTCTTGAACCAACAGATGAGGATTACCTTCAAGCCATTGAAATACATAGAAAACTAGTGAAAAGATACACAAAATCCCCATCCTGGAAAGAAATCGTCTTCAAAAAGATGAATGGGCCCTTAGAACAAACAAGGGGAAACTTAGAACCACTGAGCAAGAAAAATGAAGGCCAATTGATGGATATGAAGGAGAAAGTGGAAGAGCAAGATAAGGAGGCCACTGCATCAAGTGAACTTTCAATGAAGAATGAGGTGGTTGAAAATGAAACTGCACTTGAGGTGACAAGGGAAGGAGTGGAGGAGCAAGAAAGTGAGGAAGACACTCAAGAGAAGTCACCCTCAATTGAAGCAGAGAAATGCATAGAAGAAGAACTCATGGAACCACCAATTCAAGAGGCTCTTAATGAAGAAATCACTCCAATAATCACACAGCAACCATGTCTTGACATCCAAGAAGTGAAGGCAATTGACAAAAGCACCAAGAAGAGGATTGTGACCAAGCTACAAAGGACAATATTCATGAAGAAAAGAAGGTCAACTACAAGCAATCCTCCCCCTGATCCAGCAAGCAAGCTCAATCAAGCCATTAACAAAAGAAAGCTTGCTGAGGAGAGACCAAAACAGGGGGCAATAGCTGAATCTTCTCCTCCCTTGAGGTCATTCCTCTTAACAAACTGGAAGAAGAGGAAGAAAGTGAAGAACAACATGTCAAGCTAATGACACTAAAAGAACACTTGTTGGGAGGTAACCCAACCGTAGGTAACATTTCTTATCTGCTTTGTTTTCTTTTTCTTTGCTTTGTTTAAATTTAATAAATTGACATGTGGTTGCATTCTAAGTTTGGTGTTGCTATGCAACAAAATTTGGTTCTAATCCTTACAAGATACTTGCATCAATTCCAAGTGAAAGTGTCACACTAAGTTTGGTGTGCCACTTATCTTTTATGCAATGTATTGTGCACACCTTCTTATCTATGCAATCAAAATGTCTCTGCCTCTTGTGCCTTGATATCTTTAATTTTGCTTGTTTAAAACACATGTGTTACTAACATTTCATTGTGTAAGACATTCATAATCCATCTTAGCCCCATAGCCATTGTTCTAATTGTTGCT
>NC_029791.2:51863340-51863688 GCF_000816755.2 Arachis ipaensis
TGTGTAAGACATTCATGATCCATCTTAGCCCCATAGCCATTATTCTAATTGTTGCTTGAGGATGAGCAAGCATTCTGAGTTTGGCAAGGAAAAGAGAAGAATAGAGGAAAAAGGACAACAATAATGAAGATGAACTACAAGGTTGTAGAGTTTCTTTTCTTCTCATTTGTTTCAAGCACTATAAACTGCATGATTGTCTTTACCTTTTCTGTTTACATGTGTGTATGAATAAAGCATAGCTTGAATCTTGATTTGTAACATGTTGCTGTGGCATTATGATTAACAACTTGAGTTTTGTGAATTCAAAAGCAATAAAGTATCATGATCATAAACAAACAAGGAATTAAA
>NC_029791.2:51864238-51878591 GCF_000816755.2 Arachis ipaensis
AGCTTTTAGGCAAACGTTGGCGCCACAACAGCCTGAAGGGGTATACTTCCAACAAGAATAACTTGAGCTACAGAGCTCCAAATGAGGTGATTCAAAAAGCAATGGAAAGTAGGAATAGAGATCTTTCCAAGCATATATGGCACTGCATGGTGGACACTAAAATTGAGGGAGAAAACTACCCCGCAATGTGCATAAACGAACATGGTGGCAACCTGCAGTGAGGCCAACTAACCTCTGCACCTTCGACAGAGTATAACTTGAGCTGTGGAGCTCCAAATGATGCGCTTCCAATGGCATTGGAAAGTAGACATTCAGGGCTTTCCAACAATATATAATAGTATGGGGTGGACAATGCAATTGAGCTTCCATAACCTGGCGTTTTCGTCCACGTTTGAGGCAATCGTCGCCTCAAACGCTGCACACCAAAGCCAGCGACCTTGTCCTCTTCAAATGAGCATAACTTGAGTTGTAGATGTCCAATTGAGGTGATTCTAATTGGGTTAGAAAGATGACATTCAGAGCTTTCTAACCATATATAATAGTCTATAGTGGGCATGAAATTTGCAACGTTGACAAGCGGACAAAGTAGCATCCCAAGAGGCATGCAAGAGGGATCCACGTTTGGCTCAAAGTTTGACCTCAAACTTTGGCTCAAACGAGGATGACAGCAAAAGGAGGCAAGCTGATATGAAAAGCTTAAGTCAAAGTTTGCCTCAAACTTTGACTCAAACTTTAATGGTTTATGGCCCGGTTCACAAGTGGGTTTCTTTCCAACATCAAGAGCAATCAACAGAGGCTATCTTCAACCCAATTCCATCAAGGCCAAAAGCCCAATTGACATCACTCAAAGGCACAAGAAACAATTTGATTAGGAATTTTCATTTTCTTTGTAATTTTCTTTCAATTTCATTTTCATTTGTCATGTTTGTAAAAGCCTATAAAAAGGCATCATTTTCATTTTACGAAGGAGGTTGGCTCTGATAGAGAGCATTGAAGGCTGGCTCCACAAGGGAGCATTAGGAATAGAGAACTCTCTCTCTTTAGTTTTTTTCTTTGTTTTGAATCTTGGGTTGAGAATTGAAGGAATTCTGTTTCATTCTCACTTTGAGATTTCTCTTGTTCTTCTTCTACAAAATTTCAGTGAATTAAGGATCTGAATCAACACTCTGTTTACTGCCTTCATCTTCATTTCTTTTGCAAATTGTTCTTTATTGGATCAAAGAAGGACTTGAGATCTAGACTTGTTTTCTAGTCTCATTGAGCCCCTGAGATCTTCACTTGTCTTTCTAGATTTCACAGCTGATTTGAGTTTTCTTGCTGATTTACTTTTCTGCTACAATTTCCTTCCCTGAAATTTTTACTTTCTACTGCATTGCTTCCAATTTACATTTCCTGAACATTTACATTCTACACTTTAACTTTGAGCTTGCTGCAAATCTGAATTTACTTTTCTTGCCTTGGATCCATTGCTTTCTTTAATTTCCAGCACCCAGCCCCCTTTACTTTTCATGCAAGTTACATTTCTTGTCATTTAAGTTTCTGCAATTTACATTGCTTGCTCTTTAAGTTTCTGTCCAATTTACTTTCTGCAATTTTAAATTCATTGTCATTTACTTTCTGTTGGCTATAATTTCACACAATTCACTTCAATGTTAGCTTGACTAAACTAATCACCCACTAAAGTTGCTTGATCCATCAATCCTCGTGGGATCGACCTCACTCACGTGAGTTTTACTACTTGATGCGACCCGGTATACTTGCCGGTGAGATTCGTGTGTTTGGAATTCGTTTTTTTTTCCAAAAAATACACATCACTGTGTCTCGATGAATTAATGCAAGTATTTCTGTTCTCCATTCAAACATGCGTGTTCCTGTCTAAGATATCCATTCGCACTTCAACATGAATGTGATGAACGTGACAATCATCATCATTCCCCCACGAACGCGTGCCTAACAACCACTTCCGTTCCACCCTAGAATGAATGAATATCTCTTGGATCTCTTAATCAGAATCTTCGTGGTATAAGCTAGATTGAGGGCAGCATTCAAGAGAATCCGGAAGGTCTAAACCTTGTCTGTGGTATTCCGAGTAGGATTCAGGGATTGAATGACTGTGACGAGCTTCAAACTCATGAGTGCTGGGCGTAGTGACAGACGCAAAAGGATAGTAAATCCTATTCCGGTACGATTGAGAACTTGCAGATGATTAGCCGTGCGGTGACAGCGTGTAAGGCCCACATCGGTTGGAGAGGGGAACGAGGCATGCCTTATAAGGGTGTGGATACCTCTCCCTAGCATGACGCGTTTTGACGAGTGAATATGGGGGGTTTCGGCTATCATCCCTATCGTCAAAGGCAAAACCGTGAGGCCTTGTGTGCCAAAGCGGACAATATCGTGCTAGCGGGTGGTCTGGGCTGTTACAGATGGTATCAGAGCCAAAACCCGGATCGATGTGCCAGCGAGGGCGCTGGGCTCCCTTAGGGGGGTGGATTGTAAGGCCCACATCGGTTGGAGGGGGGAACGAAGCATGCCTTATAAGGGTGTGGATACCTCTCCCTAGCATGACGCGTTTTGACGAGTGAGTGTGGGGGGCTTCGGCTAGCATCCCTATCGTCAAAAGCAAAGCCGTGAGGCCTTGTGTGCCAAAGCGGACAATATCGTGCTAGCGGGCGGTCTGGGCTGTTACAGATGGTATCAGAGCCAGAACCCGGAGCGATGTGCCAGCGAGGGCGCTGGGCTCCCTTAGGGGGGGGGATTGTAAGGCCCACATCGGTTGGAGGGGGGAACGAAGCCTGCCTTATAAGGGTGTGGATACCTCTCCCGAGCATGACGCGTTTTGACGAGTGAGTGTGGGGGGCTTTGGCCATCATCCCTATCGTCAAAGGCAAAACCGTGAGGCCTTGTGTGCCAAAGCAGACAATATCGTGCTAGCGGGCGGTCTGGGCTGTTACAGATGGTATCAGAGCCAGAACCCGGATCGATGTGCCAGCGAGGGCGCTGGGCTCCCTTAGGGGGGTGGATTGTAAGGCCCACATCGGTTGGAGAGGGGAACGAAGCATGCCTTATGAGGGTGTGGATACCCCTCCCTAGCATGACGCGTTTTGACGAGTGAGTGTGGGGGGCTTCGGCTAGCATCCCTATCGTCAAAAGCAAAACCGTGAGGCCTTGTGTGCCAAAGCGGACAATATCGTGCTAGCGGGTGGTCTGGGCTGTTACACAGCGCACCTGGACCCTTTTCACTGAAAGGACGGATGGTAGCCATTGACAACAGTGATCCACCAATACACAGCTTGCCATAGGAGGACGTGCGTGCATGAATAAGAAGATAGAGGAAAGCAGAAATTCAGAAGACCAAGCATCTCCAAAACTCTAACATATTCTCCATTACTGCATACAAGTATAATAAAAATTGTTCTGCCTTTTACTTTTTACAATTCAAACTAAAAATTGTTATTGATATTATATCCTGACTAAGAGTTACAAGATAACCATAGCTTGCTTCAAGCCAACAATCTCCGTGGGATCGACCCTTACTCACGTAAGGTATTACTTGGACGACCCAGTGCACTTGCTGGTTAGTTGTGCAAAGTTGTAAGAGAGTAATGTGAACATTGACATCACAATTTCATGCACCAACCACATATATGGCAATTGTGTGGAATTAATCCCAATTAGTCAATCCTACTTGAGAATTAGTCAAAAGGGCATAATTGATTCCAATCCCTAAGTCCTAAGTCAACACTAGTGGGTCACTTAGAGTCAAGGGAGACCAAACCAATTAACAATCCTCACACAACGCGGAATGGACATCCACAACTCAATTCCACCCAAACACCCAATTTTCCAACCAAGAGTGTGAAAAGCTAAACATGCAAAAACTAAAAGTCATAGCAAGGAAAATTAAAATTCAAGAAACCTCTTGACAAGTAATTGAGAGCTAAGGTTACCTATCCTAGACATTGACCACAAAAACATGATGATTATCAAGAGTTAATCCTACTTAGCAACCCTACATCGAGGATAAGTCAAATAGGCATAGTTGATTTCAATCCCTAAGTCCTATGTCAACACTAATGGGTCACATATAGTCAAGGGAAACCAAATCAACTAACTACTCTAATGTATCAAACAAGAATGGACATTGATGAGCGGATAATTCATACGCTTTTTGGCATTATTTTTAGGTAGTTTTTAGTATGTTTTAGTTGCTTTTTATTATATTTTTATTAGTTTTTATGCAAAAATCACATTTCTATACTTTACTATGAGTTTTTGTGTTTTTCTATAATTTCAGGTATTTTCTAGCTGAAATTAAACGACCTGAGCAAAAATCTGACATAGAGGCTGAGAAAAGACTGCAAATGCTGTTGGATTCTGACCTCCCTACACTCAAACGCATTTTTCTGGGGCTACAAAGGTCCAATTGGCGCTTTCTCAATTGGACTGGAAAGCTAACATCTTGGGCTTTCTAACAATATATAGTAGTCCATACTTTGCTCGAGATTTGATGGCCCAAACTGGCGTTCAACGCCAGCTAGAGACCCTTTTCTGGCGTAAAAGCCGGAACTGGCACCAGAACTGGAGTTAAACGCCCAAACTGGCATCCAAGCTGGCGTTTAACTCTAGAAAAGGCCTATGCACGCGTAAAGCTCAATGCTCAGCCCAAGCACACACCAAGTGGGCCCCGAATGTGGATTTCTGCACTATCTGCACTTAGTTACTTATTTTCTGTAATCCTTAGTAACTAGTTTAGTATAAATAGCACTTTTTACTATTATATCTACGGAAGCTTATGCCACTTTTCACATTTGGAGGCTGGCCATTCAGCCATTTCTAGACCTTTTTCTCTTATGTATTTTCCAACGGTGGAGTTTCTACACCTCATAGATTAAGGTGCAGAGCTTTGCTGTTCTTCATGAATTAATGCAAGTACTATTGTTTCTCTTTCAATTCATGCTTACTTCTCCAAGATATACTCTCGTACTTAATTCAGTTAAGTCAGAATGAAGGGGTGACCCGTGACAATCACCCATTATCTTCGTTACTCGCTTAGCCAAGATCCGCGTGCCTGACAACCACAAGCGGTCTATATGATGTTCAACGTAGTCATTGGACGACAGCCGGAGTATAGTCTCTTGGATCTCTGATCCACGAATTTGACTTGCCTCTCCTGACAACAGAGCATTCGAATCCGTGAGATTAGAACCTTTGTGGTAGAGACTAGAACCAATTGGCAGCATTCTTGAGATCCGGAAAGTCTAAACCTTGTCTGTGGTATTCCGAGTAGGATCTGGGACGGGATGACTGTGATGAGCTTCAAACTCACGAATGTTGGGCGCAGTGACAGTGTGCAAAAGGATAGAGAGATCCTATTCCGACACAAGTGAGAACCGACAGATGATTAGCCGTGCGGTAGCTGTGCCTGGTATTTTTCATCCGATACGAGAGATCCGACAGTTGATTAGCCGTATAAAACCATACATGGACCATTTTCACAGAGAGGACAGATGGTAGCCATTGACAACGGTAATCCACCAACATAAAGCTTGCCATGGAAGGCAGCACGCATGATTGGATGAAGACAATAGGAAAGTAGAGGTTCAGAAGCAACAAAGCATCTCCAAACGCTTATCTGAAATTTCCATCCATGAATTACATAAGTATCTTATTTTATTTTATGTTTTATTTATCTTTTAATTATCAAAACCTCGCGTAAGGTATTATTACTTGGACGACCCAGTGCACTTGCTGGTTAGTTGTACCGGAGTTGTGAAAAGTGTGATCACAATTTCGTGCACCAAGTTTTTGGCGCCGTTGCCGGGGATCGTTCGAGTTTGGAGAACTGACAGTTTATCTTGTTGCTTAGATTAGGTAACCTTCTTTCTTGTTTCAACCTTTATTTTCTTTTCAAAAAGTTTTTAAAAATATTTCAAAAAATTACAAAAAAATTAATAAAATCATAAAATCAAAAAAAAATTGTGTTTCTTGTTTGAGTCTAGTGTCAAATTTTAAGTTTCGTGTCAACTGCATGTTTTTAATTTTTCTTAGATTTTCGAAAATTCATGCATTGTGTTCTTCTTTGATCTTCAAGTTGTTCTTGATGATTTTCCTTGTTTGATCTTTAATTTTTCTTATTTTGTGTCTTTTCTTATTTTTCCTGTGCATTTTCGAATTGTTAGTGTCCCTAGTATAAAAGTTCTTAAGTTTGGTGTCTTGCATGTCTTTCTTTTCTTAAAAATTTTCAAAAATATGTTCTTGATGTTCATCATGATCTTCAAAGTGTTCTTGATGTTCATCTTGACATTCAAAGTGTTCTTGCATGCATTATTTGTTTTTATCTTAAATTTTTATGTTTTGTTTCATTTTGTTATTTTTCTCTCTCCTCATTAAAAATTCAAAAGTCAAAAAAATATATTTTCCTTATTCTTCTCATAATTTTCGAAATTTTGAGTTGACTTGGTAAAAAATTTTTAAAATTTAGTTTTTTCTTGTTAGTCAAGTCATAATTTCAATTTAAAAACTTTATCTTTTCAAATCTTTTTCAAAATCAATTCTTTTTCATTTTTTTTATGATTTTCAAATTTCATTCTTAAAATTTTTCAAAATCTTTTTCATTTTTCTTTTAATGTTTTTGAAAATTTTAAAACTAATTTTTCAAAATCTTTTTCTTAATTTTATTTCATATTTTCGAAAATCCTTACTAACAATTAATGTTTTGATTCAAAAAATTCAAGTTTGTTACTTTCTTGTTAAGAAAGGTTCGATCTTTAAATTCTAGAATCATATATTTTAGTTTCTTGTTAGTCAAGTCATCAACTTTAATTTTAAAAATCAAATCTTTTTAATTTCTTTTTCAATTCTTTTTCAAAATAAATTTCAATCATATCTTTTTAAAATTTTAATTTCAAAATCTTTTTCTAACTTATTATCTTTTCAAAATTAATTTTCAAATCTCTTTCAACTAACTACTTGACTTGTTTGTTTTAATTTTAAAAATTTTACTATTTCTTATTTTTTTCAAAACCACCTAACTACCTTTCCACTTCTAATTTTCGAAAATCACTAACCACTTTTTCAAAAATCTTTTTAATTAACTAATTGTTTTAGATTTTAATTTTCTTGTATTTCTTTTTCAAATTTTCGAACACTAACTAAATAATTAAAATAAAAATAAAAATATTTTTCTTTTCTTTTATTCAAAAAAAATTTGAATACTCTCTCTCATCTCTTTCTATTTATTTTATTTATTTACTAACACTTCTCATCTAATAATTCGAACTCTCTCCCTCTCTCTGTGTTCGAATTCTTCTTATTCTCTCTCTACCTCATTCTTCTATTCTTCTTTTCCTCTGACACATAAAGAAATCTCTATACTGTGACATAGAGGATTTCTATTCTCTCTTTGTTCTCTTCTTTTTCATATGAGCAGGAACAGGGATAAAGACATTCTTGTTGAAGCTGATCCTGAACCTGAAAGGACTCTGAAGAGGAAGCTAAAGCACAACACTCCGGAGAGGACCTTATAGCAAATTTCGAAAAAGAGGCAAACATAGCAACCGAACCTGAGAACAATGGTGGAGATGCAAGGAAGATGCTTGGTGACTTTACTGCACCAACTTCCAACTTCTATGGAAGAAGCATCTCAATTCCTGCAATTGGAGCAAACAACTTTGAGCTTAATGCAGCAGAATTGCAAGTTTCATGGACTTTTATTGGAAGATCCTCATCAGTTCTTAGCTGAATTCTTGCAAATTTGTGACACTGTTAAGACCAATGGGGTTGATCCTGAGGTCTACAGACTTATGCTTTTCCCCTTTGCTGTAAGAGACAGAGCTAGGATATGGTTAGACTCACAACCTAGAGAAATCCTGAACTCTTGGGATAAGTTGGTCAATACTTTCTTGGCCAAATTCTTTCCACCTCAAAAGATGAGCAAGCTTAGAGTGAAAGTCCAAACCTTCAGACAGAAGGAAGGTGAATCCCTCTATGAAGCTTGCGAAAGATACAAGCAATTGATCAGAAGGTGTCCTTCTGACATGCTTTCAGAATGGAGCATCTTAGGTATATTCTATGATGGTCTGTCTAAATTATCCAGGATGTCATTGGACCATTCTACTGGTGGATCTCTTCATCTAAAGAAAACACCTGCAGAAGCCCAAGAACACATTGAATTGGTTACAAATAACCAGCTCATGTATACTTCTGAAAGAAATCCTGTGAATAATGTGATGACTCAGAAGAAAGGAGTTCTTGAGATTGATACTCTGAATGCCATATTGGCTCAGAACAAGATATTGACTCAGCAAGTCAATATGATTTCTCAGAATCTGACTGGATTGCAAGCTGTATCTGGCAGTGCTAAAGAAGCCTCCCATAAAGGAGAGACTTATGATCCTGAGAATCCTGGAATGGAAGAAGTGAATTACATGGGAGAATCCTATGAGAACACTTACAATACTTCATGGAGGAATCATCCTAATTTCTCATGGAAGGATCAGCAGAAGCCTAATCAAGGCTTCAATAATAATAATGGTGGGAGAATTCGGTTTGGCAATAGCAAACCTTTTCCATCATCGTCTCAGCAACAGACAGAGAATTCTAGGCAGAGCCTCTCTGACTTAGCAACCATAGTCTCTGATCTATCTAAGACCACTTTCAGTTTCATGACTGAAACAAGGTCCTCCATCAGAAATTTGGAGGCACAAGTGGGTCAGCTGAGTAAAAGAGTTACTGAAACTCCTCCTAGAACTCTCCCAAGCAGTACAGAAGAGAATCCCAAAAGAGAGTTCAAGGCCATAACTATATCCAAAGTGGCCGAACCTGGAGAGAGTAAAAAGGCAATGATTTCCAGTGAGGAAGACCTTATTGGACATCTACTGACCAATAAGGAGTTCCCTATTAAGGAACCAAAGGAATCTGAGGCTCATATAGAGACCATAGAGATTCCATGGAACTTAATGCTGCAGTTCATGAGCTCTGATGAAGATTCTTCCTCTGATAACGATGAAGATCTTATTGAAGAGCAAGTTGCTCAGTATCTTAGAGCAATCATGAAGCTGAATGCCAAGCTATTTGGTAATGAGACTTGGGAGGATGGACCTCCATTGCTCATTAAGGAACTGAATACCTTGGTTCAGTAGAAATTACCTCAAAAGAAACCGGATCCTGGAAGGTCCTTAATTCCTTGCACCATAGGCACCATGACATTTGAGAAGGCTCTGTGTGACCTTGGTTCAAGTATTAACCTCATACCACTCTGTAATGGAGAAATTGAGGATCTTTGAGGTACAAGCTGCAAGAATCTCACTAGAGATGGCAGACAAATCAATGAAACAGGCTTATGGACTTGTAGAGGATGTCTTAGTAAAGGTTAAAGGCCTTTACATCCCTGCTGACTTTATAATCCTAGACATTGGGAAGGATGAGGATGAATGCATTATCCTTGGAAGGCCCTTCCTAGCCACAACAAGAGCTGTGATTGATGTGGACAGAGGAGAGTTAGTCCTGCAACTGAATGAGGACTACCTTGTGTTTAAGGCTCAAGGATCTTCCTCTGTAACCATAGAGAGGAAGAATGAAAAGCTTCTCTCAATACAGAGTCAAGCAGAGTCCCCTGGGAGGCCACAATCATGCTCTGAGTATCTGTGAAGCTCTGTAAGAGCTTACTGTCAAGCTATTGACATTAAAGAAGCGCTTATTGGGAGGCAACCCAATCTTATTTATCTATGTTAATTACTTTTTCATTTCATTTTCCATTGTTAGTTTATGTTTTCTTTAGGTTGATGATCATGTGGAGTCACAAAAACAGCTGCAGAATTAAAGCGGAATCAAAAATAGCATCAAAAATAGCACACCCTAGAGGACAGGCTTACTGGCATTTAAACGCCAGTAAGGATAGCAGAATGGGTGTTTAACCCCCAGTCTGGTAGCATTCTGGGCGTTAAACGGCAGAATTGGCAGACAGACTGGCGTTTAACGCCAGAAAAAAGGTGTCTGGCTGGCGTTAAACGCCAAAAAGGGACATCAGCCTGGCATTTAACGCCAGGAAAGGCAGCAGAGCTGGCGCTAAACGCCAGAAATGGCACACAGAGGGCGTTTAAATGCGAGAAAGGTGCATGGACCATAATTCCTTGACACCTCAGGATCTGTGGACCCCACAGGATCCCCACCTACTCCAACTCTTTTTCTCTCATTTTCACACCTTTCCATAACAGTCTTCCCCAAAATAACCTCCACCAATCACCTCCATTTCTCCTCCAAAACCATCATACAATCCACCTACCCCCACCCATTCAAATTCAACTATCTCCCTCCCAAAGCCAACCCCTATTACAAGAATTCCCTCTCTAAAACTAGGAGAATCAATAACACTATCTGAATTCTGAGTTCCTATGGATGCCAATCATTCTAAACTTCAAAGGATAAAGTGAGATGCCAAAACTGTTCAGAAGCAAAAAGCTACTAGTCCCGCTCATCTAATTGGAACTAAGATTCATTGATATTTTGAAATTTATTGTATTTTCTCTTCTTTTTATCCTATTTTGTTTTTAGTTGCTTGGGGACAAGCAACAATTTAAATTTGGTGTTGCGATGAGAGGATAATTTATACGCTTTTTGGCATTATTTTTAGGTAGTTTTTAGTATATTTTAATTGCGTTTTATTATATTTTTATTAGTTTTTATGCAAAAACTACATTTCTGGACTTTACTATGAGTTTATGTATTTTTCTGTAATTTCAGGTATTTTCTGGCTGAAATTGAGGGACCTGAGCAAAAATCTGACTCAGAGGCTGAGAAAGAACTGCAGATGCTATTGGATTCTGACCTCCCTGCACTCAAACGCATTTTTCTCGAGCTACAGAAGTCCAATTGGCGCGTTCTTAATTGGTCTTGAAAGCTAACATCTTGGGCTTTCTAGCAATATATAATATTTCATACTTTGCTCGAGATTTGATGGCCCAAACTGGCGTTCAACGCCAGCTAGAGACCCATTTCTAGCGTAAAACGCCGGAACTGGCACCAGAACTGGAGTTAAACGCCCAAACGGGTATCCAAGATAGCGTTTAACTCTAGAAAATGCCTATGCACATGTAAAGCTCAATGCTCAGCCCAAGCACACACCAAGTGGGCCCCAGAAATGGATTTTTGCACTATCTGCACTTTGTTACTTATTTTCTGTAATCCTTAGTAACTAGTTTAGTATAAATAGCACTTTTTACTATTGTATATGCGGAAGATTATGCCACTTTTCACATTTGGAGGCTGGCCATTCGGCCATGCCTAGACCTTTTTCTCTTATGTATTTTCCAACGGTGGAGTTTCTACACCTCATAGATTAAGGTGCGGAGCTCTGCTGGTATTCATGAATTAATGCAAGTACTATTATTTCTCTTTCAATTCACGCTTACTTCTTCTCCAAGATATACTCTTGTACTTAATTCAGTTAAGTCAGAATGAAGGGGTGACCCGTGACAACCACCCATTATCTTCGTTACTCGCTTAGCCAAGATCTGCGTGCCTGACAACCACAAGTGGTCTATATGATGTTCAATGTAGTCATTGGACGACAGCCAGAGTATAGTCTCTTGGGTCTCTAATCCACGGATATGACTTGCCTCTCCTGACAATAGAGCATTCGAATCTGTGAGATTAAAACCTTCGTTGTAGAGGCTAGAACCAATTGGCAGCATTCCTGAGATCTGGAAAGTCTGAACCTTGTCTATGGTATTCCGAGTAGGATCTAGGACGGGATGACTGTGACGAGCTTCAAACTCACGAATGTTAGGCGCAGTGACAGTGTGCAAAAGGATAGAGAGATCCTATTCCGACACAAGTGAGAACCGACAGATGATTAGCCGTGCGGTAGCTGTGCCTGGTATTTTTCATCAGAGACGAGAGATCCGACAGTTGATTAGCCGTACAGAAATCGTACCTGGACCATTTTCACTGAGAGAACGGATGGTAGCCATTGACAACGGTGATCCACCAACATACAGCTTGCCATGGAAGGGAGCACGCATGATTGGATGAAGACAATAGGAAAGCAGAGGTTCAGAAGCAATAAAGCATCTCCAAACGCTTATCTGAAATTCCCATCAATGAATTACATAAGTATCTTATTTTATTTTATGTTTTATTTATCTTTTAATTATCAAAACCTCATAACCATTTGAATCCGCCTGACTAATATTTACAGGATAACCATAGCTTGCTTCAAGCCGACAATCTTCGTGGGATCAACCCTTACTCGCGTAAGGTATTATTACTTGGACGACCCAGTGCACTTGTTGGTTAGTTGTACCGGAGTTGTTAAAAGTGTGATCACAATTCCATGCACCAGACATCAATGACTCAAGGGTCACCAAAGTCATCAATTCCAAGCCAATAGTGAAGAAAAACTAAGTAAAAACTAAGCCAAGCATTTAATCAAACACTTGGTTTGCATGAAAATAAAATAATATTAAATTGAATTAAAAATAAAAGCTAACTACCAAAAGCAAAAAAAAATGATAACAACAACTAAAGAAAGCATTAAATGAACATAAAGACATAAATTGCATTAAATGTAAATTAAAATAACAAGAGTGTGCATAAACATAAAAGGGACAAAATAAAGAAATTAACAAGACAAACTAAGGAAATTAAGACAAGAGAATAAGGAAATGTAGAAGAAACTAGATGAAAACAAGAACTAAAAGTAGAAATTACAAAGAAAATAAACTAAAAAACCTAGGTTCTAGAGAGAAGGGGGAGCTTCTCTCTCTAGAAAATGAACTACATGACTAAAATCTAATCCTAATTGCTCCCCCCCCCCACATGGAAAGAGAGCCCCTTTGATATAGTAAGAATCAGCTTCAGAAGGTCCAAAATTGGGCCCTGGAGGCCCAAAAATCGCCACCAGCAATTTGCAATAAATGAGTCACGCGCTGGAACCTGTGCGTACGTACAGATGTGTGCGTACGCACACTTGCTGATTTTCTTCTTGTGTGCATGCACAGGGAGTTGTGCGTATGCACACATGGCTATGTGGTTCTTGTACGTACGCATGGTAGGTTGTGCGTACGCACTACGCACACGCCAGTGTGTGCTTCTCCTTTGATTTCTTCATGTTTTCTCCCAATTCCATGCTTTTCTTCCACTCTTATCAAGTCATTCCAACCTGTTACACCTGATATCACTCATCAAAACCATCAAGGTATCGAATGGAATGAAAGTGTGATAAAATTGATCAAAATAAGCACAAAATAGCGTGTTTTCACAATTAAGCTTAATTTAGGGAGAGAACACAAAAGTATGTTATTTGGATGAATAAGTGTGGGTTTATATGATGAAATCTACTCAAATCAATCCAAAATTTATCGTAAAATATTCATCAATCAAAAAATATGGCTTTCCCATTTGTGCTTCACCAAGAAACCGTGAAGAAATCCTCTGAGCTACAAGCACCAATCAAGCAACTATGAAGACAATGAAGTCAAAAGTGCTCAATGATTCATCAACAGACAAGAATCAAACTTGGGGGCAAAGCAAAGATACACGGCCAAGATTCAAGAAGCTTGAAGAAAAAGAGAATAGTATGGTTGCATGTCACTGCTTTAACCTTTTCTCTCTCCTCTGACCACGCCGCTGCTGTTTCTGATTGTTGGAGAAGAAGACAACTCAAGTATTGAAGATGGTTCAAATTTTGGAAGCTTCACTCTTCTATAATAGGGGTGAACGGCCAAGAATTGAGTAATAGAGAAAGAGCACTTGTTTCAGTTCCCATAACTCCTTGAGCTGTTTTAATTCTTCTTCTTCATGGTTTTTATTTAATATTTCTTTTTTTTCAGTTTAGTCTATCTGAGTTTCATTGAAAAAAGGCAAACATGGTGAGGTTTGTAAGAAAAAATCCAATGAGCGAAAAAAGGCAGAAAGCTAAGCTTAGAGAAAAAGGCTAAGTTATTTTAGAAATTATTTGTTAGTATTTCTGTTTTATGTCATGATCCTGAGAGGATTCCTTGCAAGTTGGGTTAGCATTTTGCTGTTGAAAGTTAGGGTGAGTCCTAGTCAAGTTCAGGTTGGGTTAGAATCTGGACTTGTCCGAGATAGGATTGGGTAGATCCTAGTGAGAATTAGTGTTTGTAATCTGTGTGTCACTCTATACTCTATTATCTGTTATTGGTTCTGCTACATTGGAGACAAAAATATAGTATCTTCTTATTTCTCTACTCAGCAACATTCTTCTATTACAATTCTCTCAAGCAACTCTTTTCTGACTCCCACCGTGTCAGGAGACAAAATCGAGGCATCTCCTGTATTCTCTTAACAGAAAGCAAAATTATAAGCAAAGTCAAAAGATGCCCGAGATTTAACC
>NC_029791.2:51879172-51882528 GCF_000816755.2 Arachis ipaensis
TGTACCTTGTACCTTTATTTAGACCGTTTCTATTCTCTTCCTTGTTTTTTATTTAGTTTATTTTAAATCATCAATATAAAACATGTTAATATTGTTAGTAAATAGTTAATGACTTAGTGAAATGATAATAATTATTTTTTCATGATTAGTTATTTTTGCATAATAATTAATCGAGTTAATAGTCATTTTCGTCCCAAAAAGTGTTCTCGATCTCCATTTTCATCCCCGAAAGTCAAAATTAATCAAAAACTTTCTCGAAAGATACCTGTGTTGATCACGTTCGTCCTTCCGTCTTCTCGGTTGATGAGATGGCAAACGGCCACTTACGTGGCCCGTTAACTGCCAAGTTGGCCAACGCCAGGCTGTAGGATGTTGTTGCTGACAAGATAAGTTTTGTTTAAGATATCAAATTAGTCCTTCGAGTTTATAAACCCTAATCCCAATTCGAACGATAAATACATCGAGGTGATCACTTTCGGTGGCAGTAGAGGTAAGTAGGAGGCGTAATCCCTGGCTGGCTGCGTGGATGGAGAGAGGAGATGGTGGTTCTGGTGGCGGTTTGTCACATGCATCGCACGACAGTCATGGATCCAGTGTTTCGATGCGAAGGAGGAGGGTGAATGCTCATGATGGATCATGTTTCTGTGAGCTGAAGACTGTGATTAAGAAATCTGGGACAGCGGAGAATCCGAATAGATTGTTCCATGCATGTCCAAGGTACCGGATGAGTGATGGTAAAGGAAGTTAAAGCTTTTTCATGTTGTTATATGCTGTTGGGTGTTCTCTGATTTTTTTTGTTTACTCCCATCTGAAATTATAGAAGGGCAGTCACTGCAATTATTTTAAGTGGGTTGATGATGATGAATTTAAAGCAGTGGGTGTGTGTGGTACAAAGAAAGATGCAGGAGCTGATATGGAGGTTGAAGGTGAGTATGATGAATGGAGGGTGAAGGTGGCATGGAAGTTGGGCACTTTGGAAGCTGAAGTTAGAGCTTTGAAACTGCTAATGATTTTGCTGTTTGTAGTAGTTATGATACTTTGTTGTTTCTTATGTACTTCTAAATGAACCTAGTTATCCTCTATGAACATGTAATGATGTATTGGAATTGTTAATTTGAATGGGAGTAGTTATTTGAAGTTGGATGCAATTCCCTGTCAAATGTGGATAATTTTATAAAATTTGGCAATTAATTCTGTGTTTGCATGAATTATGTTGAGGCATAAACAAAATGAAGATAGTAAGTAATCTTAATAGTAACTTGTCATTGACGGCTAATTGTCACATTGTCTTAATAGAGAAATAGCAGAACAAAGTCATAAGGTTCTTAACTGACAAATACATTGTCCATAGACTAAATTACCACACACAAAAGCAACAAACAGAATGTTGTTTCATACACAAAATGAGTTAACTACACATTCCTAACAAATCAAACTTTGTCATCAGTCTTCCTTGGAGCATTGAAGCCTGGAGTAGGCACAAAGGTCATGAATTTTTCCAGCCGCTTAGCAGTTCCAGAACTTGTCCCCTTAATGGTCTCAGCAGAAACAGCCACAGATCCAGTTGCAATATGCTTAGGGGAGGACGTTAACCTTGCTTTTCTTTTGATCACTTGCAACTTAGGTGGCCTACCAATCAATTGATCCTGTATGATCTAGTACCAAATGAGTTTATTACATGATTAGGCTACATTCAAATTTTTTTAGGAGTTAGGAGTGATGATACTACCTTTAGGGGCTCCTTGGTTGGTGGGATGCATTCCAATTCACTGCTGTCACTCTCTGAGTCAGCCTGAGTGGGTGATGGAAGTGAAGGCATAGGTGCCTCAGCTTCTGTACCAATATCAGTATCAGTAGGGGCAGCATTTACTTCGGGTTCAGCACCTTCTGGAGTAGGGGTAACAACTGCCAATTGTAGCTGCATCTGCTTGGCATGTTCCTCAACATCCACAGCCTTTCTCTTTGCGCACCCTCTTTTGTTGTGTCCAACCTCACCATAGTACATGCACCGGATTGGGTTGTATTTTCTTTTCGGCATAGGTGCCTCAGCTTCTGTACCAATATCAGTATCAGTAGGGGCAGCATTTACTTCGGGTTCAGCACCTTCTGGAGTAGGGGTAACAACTGCCAATTGTAGCTGCATCTGCTTGGCATGTTCCTCAACATCCACAGCCTTTCTCTTTGCGCACCCTCTTTTGTTGTGTCCAACCTCACCATAGTACATGCACCGGATTGGGTTGTATTTTCTTTTCATTTTTGTCTTTGACCCACTCGGTTGTTCTTCTTTGTCCCTTCTTCGCTTCTTTGTTGGCCTCCCAGGTTTAGGCTTCACTGGGGGTGGGACTGGTGCTGGATGTGGCATTTTCTCCCATAGATCCTGCCCCTTAACCGGATTGACATTAAAACAGTAGGTACGCTTATATGCTTCCATCTTTAACCACTCATGGCAATATTCCTCAGGTCTCTTGTCATTCTTATCTTGTATTGCCGATATTGCATGCATACACGGCATTCCTTTCAAGCGAAACAAATTGATACAGTAAATATAATATCATGAATGAAGACATTGTTAATTAAGTAAGGGAAGAAAGTTATTACCTGTAAGTTGCCAAAACCTGCAGGTGCATGTGTGCTTGCCCAAGTCAACCACCATATTCGTCGGCCAGCCATGCACTTCGTACAACTCCTCTTTTTCATCACCAGACCACTGAGGAGCCCAATGGCGGGACAGCACTGTCATAGCTTCCAACCTACTTTGCTGAACAGGAGGGAGAATTCCTTGGTAGTTCTGCAACTTCTTTCTGTTATCAACCATACTCTTCATGATGATTCTCCTTACTTCCTCAGCCAGGGTCAGGATAGGCTTACTCCTTTCGTGTTTGATCTTTGCATTGAATGACTCACAGGAATTGTTGCATATGTTATCCACTTTTGGAACCTCACTGAAATGCGCCTTCGTCCATGCCTCTTTTGGCCATTTATCAAGATACTGCCAAGCTTTCTCGTTGATCAATTTAACTCTCTTCATGTTTCTATCAAATTCAGCTGTTGTCCTTGACCTTGCACATTCCCACACAAGGTCTTTTAACTCACAACTACCCCACTGTTTCGAGAAATTGCACCACAAATGCCACACGCAGAAGCGGTGGTGAACTCTTGGAAAAACTTCCTGAACAGCAGGGATTAAACCCTGCACCAAAAGACCAAACACGAAAAGATATTAAATCATCTCAGTCCTCAACTTTGAATTCATTAAATCAAACTAGTCCTTCAAAGAATAATAAGTAAATCAAATTAGTCCTTACAGAAATTATTACCTTCTGCATATCTGAGATGAAGCACCATTTGTGCTCTCT
>NC_029791.2:51883641-51889061 GCF_000816755.2 Arachis ipaensis
GGTTGTTCTTCTTTGTCCCTTCTTCGCTTCTTTGTTGGCCTCCCAGGTTTAGGCTTCACTGGGGGTGGGACTGGTGCTGGATGTGGCATTTTTTCCCATAGATCATGCCCCTTAACCGGATTGACATTAAAACAGCAGGTACGCTTATATGCTTCCATCTTTAACCACTCATGGCAATATTCTTCTGGTCTCTTGTCATTCTTATCTTGTATTGCCGATATTGCATGCATACACGGCATTCTTATCAAGCCAAACAAATTGATACAGTAAACATACTATCATGAATGAAGACATTGTTAATTAAGTAAGGGAAGAAAGTTGTTACCTGTAAGTTGCCAAAACCTGCAGGTGCATGTGTGCTTGCCCAGGTCAACAACCATATTCGTCGGCCAGCCATGCACTTCGTACAACTCCTCTTTTTCATCACCAGACCACTGAGGAGTCCAATGGAGGGACAACACTGTCATAGCTTCCAACCTACTTTGCTGAACAGGAGGGAGAATTCCTTGGTAGTTCTGCAACTTCTTTCTGTTATCAACCATACTCTTCATGATGATTCTCCTAACTTCCTTAGCCAAGGTCAGGATAGGCTTACTCCTTTCGTGTTTGATCTTTGCATTGAATGACTCACAGGCATTGTTGCATATGTTATCCACTTTCGGAACCTCACTGAAATGTGCCTTCATCCATGCCTCTTTTGGCCATTTATCAAGATACTGCCAAGCTTTCTCGTTAATCAACTTAACTCTCTTCATGTTTCTATCAAATTCAGCTGCTGTCCTTGACCTTGCACATTCCCACACAAGGTCTTTTAACTCACAACTACCCCACTGTTTCGAGAAATTGCGCCACAAATGCCACACGCAGAAGTGGTGGTGAACTCTTGGAAAAACTTCCTGAACAGCAGGGATTAAACCCTGCACCAAAAGACCAAACACGAAAAGATATTAAATCATTTCAGTCATCAACATTGAATTCATTAAATCAAACTAGTCCTTCAAAGAATATTCAGTAAATCAAATTAGTCCTTACAGAAATTATTACCTTCTGCATATCTGAGACGAAGCACCATTTGTTCTCTTTGTAGTCACCTAAATCACTGTGAAGCAGTTCAAGAAACTATTGCCAATTATCCTTGTTTTTCACACTGGCAATTGCATAGGCAATCACAAAGATGTGATTGTTAGCATCTTGTCCGCAAGCAGTTAGAATTTGTCCTCTGTGTAGTGTCTTCAGAAACGCTCCATCTAGTCCAATTAGAGGTCTACAACCCGCCTTAAACCCCCGCTTGCAAGCATCAAGACACACATAGAACCGATCAAATAGTGGAGGACTCTCAGGCATAGGGATCACACCAACTTGCACTCTGGATCCTGGATTGCTAGTAAGTAACTCGTTTGCATAATCCCACACCAAACCATACTGGGCTATCTCATCACCCTCTACAATTTTCCTAGCAGCTTTTAGTGCCCTAGTGATGCATGTGCTATTGAAGTACACATTACACTTTCGGACAAACCAATCATACACCTCTCGATGCTTCATAGTTGGGTGCTTTCTAAGCTTAGGTACTAGCTTGCTAAGTGTCCAGGTTTGGGTTGCAGCCCTATTTTTCCTCTTTCTAGGACAGGTGTGATTATCAATTAGCATTTTAATTTGCCAAGACAAGTTTTTACTGTTACAAACACAATAAACCACCCATGGACAATCGTCTGACTTACAAACAGCTCTAACCCTAACTCTATCATTCTTGGTAAATAATATATTTCTGCCCTACTGGATAGTGTAATCCCTAGTGGCTTGTATAAATTCAGCTTTTGATTTGAAAGTCATACTAACCTCAAACTTCAGGTTTCTAAATTTGGTTTCTTCATTATATTGGGGATAAACAGTAGGTGTCTCCTCATCAGAGTCTAACTCCTTGCCAGAATCCTCTGAATGCCATGAGTCAGGATCTGAAAAACTTCCAAGATCATCATCATCTTCGTCTGCATCTACCAAATCATAACATGGAAGACATTAAAATTTGGCCAAATGAAATATTAAAACAGTAGCAATCCAGATTGAGAGCTTTCTTCATCTTCGAAACCCTCATAACTTGAGTCATCAGTGTCAATTTCTTTATCCGCTAGTCTAGACTTAGGAGGCCTATTCTTCTCCTTCGCTTCAGCTTGCTTTTGCTTTCTTTGTGAACCTTTTCCACTGTCACTATCACTTTCACTACTATATAAATTGTCTCCTAGAACTTTTGGAGGCTTGTACAACTCATCTTCAATACTCTCATACGAGTCATGAGAGTCAGAATCTTCATCCTGGATGGGACCTTCTCTTATAGTTCTTCCAGATCTTGTTACTCTACATGCACTGCTATTTCCTTTCTTGTTATTACTTTTTGGGTTCTTGGCTGGTTGAGAGGATGTTTTGGAATGATGTAGGGCTGTCTTCCCCTGATTGTTGGTTTTGGTTTGTTGAGGGTGGAGTTTTATTGACTGCAAGGGAGTCTTTATGGGCTGAGAGGTGGTCTTTGAGGCCTGATGTGTTGGTTTGGTGGGCTGAGAATAAGGCTTATTGGGCTTACTGGGCTGTGAGGCTGGCTTCGTAGGCTGAGAATTGAGCTTACTGGGCTGAGCTTTGGGCCTACTGGGCTGTGAGGCTGCCTTAGTGGGCTCAGAGGTTGGTTTCTTCGGCTGAGGGTGGTTCACTGTGGGAGTTTTCACAGGTTGGGAGTGGTGCATCTTGGCCTGGGAACTAAACTTCTTCTTCTTACTAGTTCCTGCTTCCAGAAGAGCTACACCTTCCCCTATGTTGTCCACTACACAAGGCTGTGAGATGCAGTCCTCAAAGTATAGGTTGATCAAATGGTGGTTCCTCCTACAATCCTTGCACATTGCAATCAAGTCAGCATCTGTCACCAACTTCTTCAACCCAGATGGAATCGGAACTCCAAGAACTTTCCACCAACAATTGCCAGCCTCAATGTATCCCAGTTCCTTATAGTAACCCCTTACAAAAAATACATCAAGTGTGTCTCCCTCAACACCCATCAATACCTCTGTATTATCAGGTTTATAAACCATGTCTCCATCCTCACCCGTCCTAAACAACCCACCATGGTGAAAAATAAACGTCATGGGAGGACCCTCCATCTACAATGACAAACACGAAAACATCATAAACAAACATGACCAGCAACAACTGTTCTGTATCAATCACCACCTAGTACACCTAGTTGGTACCAATCAACCTTTAACCCAAAAAAAAATGCAGCAGAACCATCACTAAATTCAAACATCACTGACTACTGTCACAGAGCCATACAAAGTAACACAATCTCATACACGAAAATGCTAAAACAACACTAATAAACCCTAAATCAGACGAACATTAACACCACCACAGTCACAATACACCACATCACAAAATAAGTAAGAAATCATATTATGAGTTCAATTCTTACCTCTCAACGTCTCAATGCCTTCTTTTACTAGCAATGCTGCTCCAATATAACATCTACTCTGCATTCAACGGCCAAAGCCTTTCCACTGTAATCGTCTAGCAGCACTAACGATCTTTCTCGGGGTGGTGCAGAGCTTCGGTCAAACGCTCAGGGCATACCTTGTGGGAGACGACACGTTTTGGAGTGAAAGACAGAGCGATGGTTGATATGAGACAGAGGTAAGGCATCGCAATATTTCAAAACCTCTTCAGAAGACAATACGGCGACGTTTCAACGCTACTGGCTCACTCAACCAAAACGACGTCGTCCTTCTTCACTGCCAACTTGGCAGTTAACGGGCCACGTAAGCGGCCGTTTGCCATCTCATCAACCGAGAAGACGGAAGGACGAACGTGATCAACACAGGTATCTTTCAAGGACGTTTTTGATTAATTTTGACTTTCGGAGACGAAAATGGAAATCAAAGACACTCTCGGAGACGAAATTGACTATTAACTCATAATTAATCACACACTATATTTTTAGTATCAGTTCTCAGCAATTACTAGGCACCCAAATACATACATTTATGCATGCATTAGTATGCAACAACTTCAAGGCCTATCTGTTAGAACATAGTATAACACCTAGTAGAAGAATACGTAAGGTTCTTATTTATATTAAAGGAAATGGAATGCATACTGTTACAAGAAAATGTGTTTATAAAAGCAAACAAATGTATTACATTTAGAAAACTTAACACCTAATAATTAATTGTAGATTAACTTATCTCTTAAATGGAAAAGCACGAAGATGCTAGTGTGTACTAGTTGCACAAAGGGAGTTGCAACTTAGTTGTAAACAAATGATAAAACTTGTATGGTTGGTGACACATTTTTTACCAAGTCAAAAATTAATCATTGACCATTACTACTTGATATATATCACTTCTTGAACTTGTCAAAATTGCTTACCATAATGAGCTGTAAATTTTATGTGTTTATGAACTTGTATTTCTCTTGTTGATAATTGTCAACAAATTGTCAACATCAATACTACCAGTGTGCTAGTAACTTTTCTTTTTTCTTTACTTAATATGTAGCTTCTGATATTTACATGGAAACTATCTATTATGTTACTTGAAGGTTAAAGGATGGAACAATTACAATATATTTTTGAATATTGTGAGACGAGTATCTTTTGTAATATCATTCAATGATTCTTCATCCAATCTCATGCAATTTTCAAATGAGATATGTCTCCTATTTAAACTTAATATTGTTTCTAGTGATGTGCACCCATCAACATATAACTCTTTTATAGATGGTGGAATTTAGGGATAGATCAAAGACAATTGCAACCAATTACATTGAGAATCTTCAATCGTGATAATAGACTTTGACATTGTCAGAAAGTTCAATTACCTCTCTGCATTCATAAAGTTTAAGTTCTTCCAGACATATGAAGCAGCATAGCTCATTAGGAAGACTCATAAT
Organism: Arachis ipaensis; assembly: GCF_000816755.2. Taxonomy (NCBI): domain Eukaryota; kingdom Viridiplantae; phylum Streptophyta; class Magnoliopsida; order Fabales; family Fabaceae; genus Arachis; species Arachis ipaensis. Next base: position 51,888,574 of record NC_029791.2, read on the forward strand.
TCATGGTATATGAAACCCAACAAGCTTCTCAGCAAAAAATGCTGACGTGCCATTTCAAATATCTTAGCTCATCCCAAAATGTATTTTCAATAATATTAATACTAGTAAATGATATTAAAAAAATATAAATTGTTAAAAAGAAAAAGAAATAATATATAAATGACAAAAACATTATATAACTAATGAATACAATTACACAAAAATAAAAAATTAATGAATACATTCATAAAATTATTTAGTAGATACATTAAGCAAATTTAAAAAACAAAAAATAAAAATTATAGTCATCAACTAAATTTTAATTATGCAAAAAATTAGCTAGAATAGAAAAAAGAAAGAGAAAGAGATATAAAATTATGTGAAAGAAGATAAAGAAAATGCGTAAAATAAATATTGTTTTATATAGTAAATATAAGAATTAGGAGTGATGAGTATTAAAAGAGAGAAGGAATTAGATTTTAATTAATATTAACATTAACATTGAAAAT
>NC_029791.2:51889443-51891913 GCF_000816755.2 Arachis ipaensis
AGTATTAAGTATTATGAAGAGGTGAAAATACAATGAAAATTTTATGATATATTACAAAAATAAAAGATTATGACACTTAGAAAAAATTTTAATAGCAATATAAAATGAAATCAAATGTCTAATGATGATTACAAAACTATTTTAGATTATAAATGGATAAAAATGGTAGCAACTTCCAGGATGTTTCTTCCTTCTTGGTTCCTCTTCATTTCAATTAGTCCATTATTCTTCATTGTTCTCAACTCGTTGTATTATATATGCAGCTTTAACGAAGGAATTTATGTAACATCCCAACTTTTTAAATCAAGTCATTTTTTAATAACTAATAACTAATTAATTAATTAAAATGGTAATGATTTAAGATTTGAATTTAAAATTTAAACATATGAAAACACTAATAGTAGTAAATTTCTAATTGACAATAAACAACCTTTAAAAATATAGTCATAATTAATTTTACATTTATTAGATTTGAATGATATTTAGTTATATGAAAAGATAAGAATGCTAGCTCTATTCCTTAAGTTTAGTATAAAATCAAATTCAAATTAAATTAGGTAGATAAATCGGTTACAAGTTCATAGTAGAAAATCACGCTCTTATCAGCCTGATATACTAACAGTATTTGGAGAATATCTCAAGATATGGTTATCCGATTGATTTAGTTTAAGATTCGTTTTAAATCTAATTAAATTGTCTATAAATTTGTCTCTAATAACTATTTCCAAATTCTAAACGTAGAAAATGTTATAGGGCTTACAAAGTGACAATTCAGATTGAAAATTTCACCTAACATAATCTACACATACCTGAGAGCAATTTGATCCTTCTTTTCTCATTCTATTCCCTTTTTCTATACAAAACATTCTAGTATACACAGTCTAGCTATGGAACAAGTCTCTCTTCACTAACAAACCGCATCTATTTGCATCGGAATACCTATCGGAACTTTACTCGAGGTAGGAGATTTTATGCTAATTTTTATGTCATAAGTTAAATGTATTTAGATATACATGTTAGCACTACATGTCATGATATAATGTCTCTTTCCTTCATATGCATTATGCATTATAATAACAACCTTATGTGCATTAAATGATTAAAGAATTGAAGGAATGATCCTTCGAGAAGGGAAGGTGACCCCCAAAGACAAGATAATCGAGATGATCCTTCGGTAAGGGAAGGTGATCGGCAAACTTTTGGGAACCTTCAGTAAGGGAAGGAGACTCCCATCAATTTTATAATAATATATCTTGGTTGCCATAACTTCCTTCTTGTGTATGTCTAAATAACCTTGATTGTAAATTGAACTGAGGGAATAATCCTTTGGTAAGGGAAGGTGACCCCCAAAGACAAGATATCGATATGATCTTTCGGCAAGGGAAGGTGATCGATCGAGATGATCCTTCGGTAAGGGAAGGTGATCGCCAAAACGTTTGGGATAAGAACCTTTGGTAAGGGCAGGGAACTCCCACCTTTTATACCGGTTTGAGCTCAATACTTTCCATAAAAGCTACGAGAAAAAGTAATGAAAAGTGCAATGAAAAGTGTGATCATGATTGTTCTTCTTTTATCCTTTTTTGATTTATGATTATGTTTATTATTGCATTCAAAGATCCTTTTTTTATCCAAAGTTCATTTTTGTTTGATTCATGATATTAGTTAAGATCTTTATTTTATTCAAATATATTCTGTTTACTATTCTTCTCTTATTTATTATTTATGTTGCCTTACTTTATAGCCTATGAGAACATCAAACTAAGGTTTATGAGTTTACATGTTTTAACGCTATAGGAATTTTATATGCATCACACATGTCATAACATAAGTAAATGAGAAGCATATAAAAGTCACACCACTTCGACTAACCAAGATTTTTGAGAATAATAATTGAACAACATTGCATCATCACTCTTTTTATTTTAAAATTCGGAGTGGTTGGGGATGGATACGATGACACCATAAAGATAAACTATTGAGAAACTTTTGTTTCTTGCCCCTCTCTCCGTACCATCTTCAAGAACGATGCAGTACGAAGCAATACATTGCTCAGTTGAGGTGAAAAGACAAGTGCACTAATGGGAGGAAGCTATCGAGGACGTAGATACAAAACATTAAACGTTTACCTTAAGAAGGAAGAATATGCAATTGTTTTAGCCATAATTATACAAATTAAGAGAATTAGGATTTTCTGAGTGTCTTATTTTATTTTATTGAGTGATTGCAAATTGTAACTATGATGTTTCTTGTTATAATTATTTGGTATGAGTAAAGCTTGTCATTGTTATGCCTTCATAGTTTAGCATTTTCATGTTACATGTTAGTATTTTCAGATCCACTTATATTTTTCAACTAGTAACTATTCTAATAAAAACTAGTTATTCAATATTTTTATCTATAAATTATTTTATATAAATATTTTACATTTGTTTTAAAAGAAAAATTTCGCAAGGTTTTGAATATCAGCTAC
>NC_029791.2:51891932-51924637 GCF_000816755.2 Arachis ipaensis
TTTTAAAAGAAAATTTTCTCAAGGTTTTGAATATCAGCTACTAAATATAACCCAAATAAAGCTTAACTCAATTTAAAAGCATTAGGGTGTTACATTTTGGTATCAGAGTAATTTGATTCCATAGGGCCATATTCTATGTTTGCCAGATTAAATTATTATCATTTAGTTATAATTAGTGTTATACGGTGAAATATTTTCCATGTGATATGTGATCATCTAATAGTCAAGGTTTGTGTGCCACTAAATATTTTTGTTTGAAGCTTATTGCCATAACTATTTGATCAAAATGTGCATGTGTTAAAGGTCAAATATAGATTGTCTAAAAACATCCTACTCATACTTAGAGACATAGCAAAATACACATGGGACATTCTCAAAAAATATATATATTTAAAAAATAGTAGAAAATTATGTTTTATTACCTTTTTATGTTTGGCATGCGTTATGTTCTATTCTATTATTTATCATCTATATTGTTGTCGTATGATGCCCTGTTATCTTTATAGCATTATTCCTTTTTTTTTCCTTCTTTTACATGTATATAATATATTCATCATCCAAATTTTCATATGCAAAATTCATTTTTTTTATGGTCTTTTTACCAAGAGTACATGCATGTCTTTGCGTTTTCTTGATTGATACTATTCCTATAATTGTTACTACTATCTTACAAGCCATTTAAGCTAAGAGTAAATGCACTCTTATAAACTCTATTCAATTATTTAATATGCCCCATTGTCATTATATTTCTTAAAATGTGATATTATCCAATCTTTTTATTTATATTATTTATATTACTATTACTATTTCTTTAATTAGAGAAAAGGAAAAAATGTGAAGCAATTGACTTGCATGTTAAAAGAAACTAATCATCTTTAACTTTTTCTGAACTCTACTTATCTGCCTTTGCTTAGTTTGATTTGACATTAACTTCCTTAATTAGCTTTTCCTTCATTCTTGTTTAGTTCTTCTCTCTTATTTACCCAACACTCCGAGTAAACTTAGCAAAAGTTTAGGATTATTTTTTCCTTTCAATTGATTTGCTTTGGGCTTGGTTTGATTTTATTTCTATTTAGCAGTTTTAGATCATTTTGTCTCATATAATTAGGCTACAATAAATAATTTGGGCCTGCACACCAAATCACTCACTTGGGTTATTATCAACCCCAGTCAACATGTTTCTCATCGTTAATTTGTTATATATTTACTAAACTCAACTACTTGTCTAATTGTTCTTAAGTGAATGCATATGAATAGCGATATGTAACTAATTATATTTTTTCATGTGATTTATATGATTTGAATATTTGAATTTGATGTGCTAGAATGTTATTTGATGATTGATGATTTTTATTGCTTGTTAGAGATTAGGCTGTAAACCAGATTCTCACTTAGGGTAATATAGAAACAGTAAGTTGCTTAGTCGGTTTCTCATTCTTACCTCTTCAAGTAGGATAAGATTTTGGTGAAAACTTAATTAGTTTGTTGTTTCCAAAATTTAGGATTTATCCCAAATCTTCATAGGGATTTGAAATTTTTGGTAGTAAGACTTACTAAAAACTTTTAAGATAGGAAGAATTCAAAATCCAAAACCAAATGACTTATCCTATCTAATAACTTTTTCTAGTATCATCTCCTAATTAATAATAAATTTAATATTGTTATTAAATTCTTAAGAGAAAAACTTTTGTTATTTAACTGTTATTAACTATATTTTTATTAATTCTATTTTTAATTTTTATCTATTTTATATTATAGATCAAATAACATATATATCATATTTTGATAAATTTTTTAATTTTTGAGAAAAAATTAAAATTTGTGAAGTCAATTAGTATTCAATAATATTAACGTAAATTATGTGCAAATATTTAAATTTATGTTAATTTCCTATAAATTTATTTTCTTTTACTTGTTTAAATGATTATAGAATTATATTTGACAATAATAAATATTTTTAGTGATGTAAAAAAAATTGAGTCAAAATTTGTTTGAGTGTCAATAAATATACTACTTTTTTTTACTTATCAATTATTAGTTTAAATGTAACCCATTTATCAAAATTAGATTTAAAACAAATTATTATTTTTATTACTTATCTAAAAGATTATGTACAAAATATTTTCATGCTTTGTACAAATTTAAAGTTACCAAGGGATAGAATTCAGAATATCTAAATGGTATAGTGACAAATTTAGAAAGTTTGGTTGAAATGTGAACTAAAGTTGTTTTTTGACATAAAAGATATGATCTAAAAGAGATATTTGGATAAGGTTAAGCCGATATTGGAATTGGATGTCTGTAAAATATTTAGTGTTCAAGTTAAGAGACCTAGGTGAAAGGCGCATTATAGACTAGTCAAGAGAATGAAGCAAAACTGCATGCAGTATGAGGCATTGAAAGTAAAAGATTTAGTATGACTAGCTAAAAGATTTTTTTTTAAGTGTCTTGTTATGTTTTACTGCTTGTTTGAATTTTCGTATTATGTTGTGTGATTTAAATCTGATACATGAAGACTAATAACTTAAGATACAAAGAAATGAATAATATTATCTGTTATGTGAATCTATCTTTTATAATTATATTAGCTCATGATGATATTATAACTGTTGTATTTTTACTTAGTTTGCTTGAATGTATAAATTGATTGAACTTATGTTGGAACTATCATATATTCCTATAAAAATAAAATGTAGATAAAATCTACTAGGATAAGTGAGGTTGAATTAGTATCTTCCTAGGAGACACGAATTTTGAGGATAAAATTCTTTTTTAAGGGGGTGAGAATGTAACATCCCAACTTTTTGAATCAAGTCATTTCTTAATAACTAATTAGTATGGTAATGATTTAAGATTTGAATTTAAAATTTAAACATATGAAAATACTAGTAGTAGTAAATCTCTAACTGACAATAAACAACCATTAAAAATATAGTCATAATTAATTCTACATTTATTAGATTTGAATGATATTTAGTTATATGAAAAGATAAGAATGCTAGCTCTATTCCTTAAATTCAGTATAAAATCAAATTCAAATTAAATTAGGTAGATAAATCGGTTACAAGTTCATAGTAGAAAATCGCGCTCTTATCAACCAGCTTGATATACTAACAGTATTTCAAGAATATCTCAAGCTGTGATTATTTGATTGACTTGGTTTAAGATTCATTTTAAAGCTAATTCAATTGTCTATAAATTTGTCTCTAATTACTATTTCCAAATTCCAAACGTAGAAAATGTTATAGGACTCACAAAGTGACGATTCAGATTGAAGATTTCACCTAAATACCTCCTAACATAATCTAAACATACCTGAGAGCAATTTGATCATTCCTTTCTCATTCTATTCCCTTTTTTCTATATAAAACATTTTAGTATACACAAAGTATAGCTATGGAACAAGTCTCTCTTCACTAACAAACCACATCTATTTGCATCGGAATACCTATCAGAACTTTACTCGAGGTAGGGGATTTTATGCTAATTTTTATATGTCATAAGTTAAATGTTTTTTGGATATACATGTTAGCACTACATGTCATGATATAGTGTCTCTTTCCATCATATGCATTATGCATTATAATAATCATCTTATGTGCATTAAATGATTAAAGAATTGAGGGAATGATCCTTCGGGAAGGGAAGGTGACCCCCAAAGACAAGATAATCGAGATGATCCTTCGGTAAGGGAAGGTGATCGGCAAACTTTTGGGAACCTTCGGTAAGGAAAGGAGACTCCCATCAATTTTCTAATAATATATCTTGGTTGCCGTAACTTCCTTCTTCTTTATGTCTAAATAACCTTGATTGTAAATTGAACTGAGGGAATGATCCTTCAGGAAGGGAAGGTGAACCCCAAAGACAAGATATCGATATGATCCTTCGGTAAGGGAATGTGATCAATCGAGATGATCCTTCGATAAGGGAAGGTGATCGCCAAAACGTTTGGGATAAGAACCTTCGGTAAGGGAAGGGGACTCCCACCTTTTATACCGGTTTGAGCTCAATACCTTCCATAAAAGCTATGAGAAAAAGTAATGAAAAGTGCAATGAAAAGTGTGATCATGATTGTTCTTCTTTTATCCTTTTTTGATTTATGATTATGTTTATTATTGCATTCAAAGATCCTTCTTTTATCCAAAGTTCATTTTTGTTTGATTCATGATATTAGTTAAGATCTTTATTTTATTCTAATATATTCTGTTTACTATTCTTCTCTTATTTATTATTTATTTTGCCTTACTTTATAGCCTATGAGAACATCAAACTAAGGTTTATGAGTTTACATGTTTTAACGCTATAGGAATTTTGTATGCATCACATGTAATACCCTCACTATCAGAAGTCACGCTTCTGGCTGCGCTACTCTGATAGCAAGAAGTACGACTACTTTACATACCAAATACTAAAATAGGAGCCTGTGACTCGACACTGTATCGCTGATTTCTTTGAAAACCGGAAATAAACACTTTATCTTAAGAAAAATACAAACAGGCATAGATTCATATACAAGACTCCTTATATAATAACTCATAATATGATATACATATAAAACATACAATTCTTATCCCTCTTACAAACTTGTAATAACAAAGACGAGGGAAGAAAATAATCTAATTAATACAACAACTTATAAACCAAACGCAGTATAATTCTTCTTAATGCTTCTTTATCCGATTCCTTAAAAGGTAAAGCTGTAGGGGGTGAGAACCTAACCACACGGTCTCACCACAAAGTTTCAAAGTTGTCATAAGAAGATATTCAATAAGAAAACTGTTTACAATCTTAGTAATTATCATCGCCTTATAGATCTTTTAAAAACCAATAGGAAATCGTTCAAAACCTTTTCAAAGAAGCAATGTTTAATCTTTCAGAAATCCAAAACCTTTCCTTTCTTATAAGAAAATCTCAATCAGAAGTCAACCACGCAATCAAACAACACAATCTTTAATTCAGCATCAAAGTTTATTCCCAAATGTAGCACGCCAGGACAAACACAGACAAGACAGACAAGGAAAGCACGGGTTTAGGTAGCAGTTACAGCAAATAGTTCAAGTAGCAGTTAAGAACAGTTTAGCAATCAAGAAAACCAAAACAAGTTCAAACACAAGCAAAGCATATAAATGCATATGATGCATGCCTGTCCTATGGATGATGAGTCTCATCTGTTGGTTATCCAGCCAACCCGACATGTCTGAATTGTCCTTAGACTGTCCCCCGACGTGCATTCCCAAGAGTCTATGCATAGATTTTTCTTAAATAATCAATATTGCTCAATGGGGGTAACATTCCTGGGAATTTATATAGTGCCCGGTCACACTTACGTCGTAGGGTCAACAGAGTATCGAGTTTTTAACCTGGTACACGTGGTGGCAAGCCATGATACTTTATCCAGGGAACCTCGTATCTCAGATAATTCAAATTCATAAGCCATGTGAATAATTCAAAGTTCATATCTCAACATTCTCAACATCATAATCATTCATCAATCCAAATCTCATTTCCAAATTCATTCAAAAACCATATTTCAAAGAAATCCTCATCATCCTTCTTTCCATTCCGTTCACTAACAATTCTCAATCTAAAACATAACTTTTCCTTTGATAAATGAGGTAATCTTAAATCATATAATACTTAAAATTAAACCTTTTAAAATATTTACTTCAAATGAAACTTCTAATTTTATAAAATTTTGGCAGCATCTCCTCTAAAACTTGGATTCTGCTACCCTTTTCGGGTGCCATCCAAACATTTCTCAAACCTTTTTCTCAACCATTTCCAAATCTCATTCATTTTCCAAAATTCAACCAGTTCCAATATCAAATTGTTTTCAAAGCGAATTAGTGCCAACAATAAATCTCTTTTTAAAATCAAACCAGCTCAGATACTAAATCATTTATAAAGTCATTTATAAAGTCAGACTAATTCAAAATTAAACCGTTTTCAAAATTAATTCAGTTTCATATTCCAAATCATTTCCAAAGCCAATTCGTTTACATTATCAAAAATAGCTTCAAAACCAAGAAGGCCATTTTTCATAATAATCAACTAAATAACCTTTCAAACTAATTTCTTTTCAGCAATCACAAACTACTCAAGTAATCAAACAATCAGTCATTCAGTCCAGCAAACAACCACATTTATAAGACAATCATAATCACAGACATATGTTTCTCACATTAATATCTATTTATAACAACCATGTAAGATAAAATGAATTCTAAGAAAACCCCTACCTCAAAGAATCAAACCCGCAGCGATTTTAACGCAATAAACCCTCTTTTCACCTTATTCTGCAGTAGCTACATCATGATTTGTATTCCAAGCACCCTCTGCTAACGGAGAAGAATGGCAAGCAAAAGTAATAATCACAAATACAGCAGCTCTATGTAATAGACAGAATAAACATAATCAAGCGAGGCAAAGAGGAACATTACGCACTAATAAAACAGAGTCAAAATGGAGTATTATGGCAAGGTAAAGTACAATAGAATTTGTCTTACCAGAAAAGAAACAAGGGAATGGGGAATGGAGAAACTATAGCTTCGACAACATTTCTTTTCAATAATCAGAACGGCGAATAAGGGCACAGCCGAGCAGAAATGGCAAGCCAGTGACGGCAGTAGCATTATTTTTGAGTGATTAAGGCAATAGAGACACCAACAATAATCAAAACAATGGAACAGAATAGAAGTGGAACAGGGTTCAGGAAAACAAAAAACAGGGTAACCGGTGAAAATCAACTTAATAGACAAAGAAGTTGAAGCAAGGTTAGAGCTTTGATGATTGGACTTTTGTGTGGTTTAGAATTCACAAATGAAAGCTCGTTGCAATATAGTTTCTAAACCAATAATAGTCCTTTCATACAAAAATTTTTTTGTCACAAGTAACAAACCCCTAAAATCTATAAACCAAAGTATTGAACCTCGGGTCGTTCTCCCTAGGAATTACAATAAAGTTCTTGTTATTGGTTATGGAGCATGTTTTGGGGTTTTTGATAAGAGACATGAAATGTAAATGGCAATGAAAATAAACTAATAACTAGAAAGGTCTTGGCAAAGGTTGGTGGTCAAGGATCTCTATCCTAATCACTAACCACAACATGAGAATTGGCAAGGATCAACCCCACTAAGTCATCCTCTAACTAATAAAGGAAAGTCAAGTGAGCTATGTCAATCCAAGACCATAAATCCTAGTTCTCCACCAAATCAATTAGTGAGATCTAGAGTTAATGGCTCCCAATCGTCAATCACTTGGACATTAGTAACTCAAGAGTTCCTAAGTTACCTTCCCAAGCCAAGAACATAAAATTCTACTCTAAAATCCAACCAAGCATTTTATCAAACACTTGGAAGGCATAAAAAGAAAGCATAGTAAAAAGTGCAATGAAAGTAAATCTACACTACTCAATTGCAAGAAATTAAACAACCAATCAAATGAACAATAAAGGAACATGAAAACATAAATTGCATTGAAATGAAAATAGAAGAAACAAAAGTGTATGAACATAAAAGTAAAGGATTACAAGAATTAAATACAAAACTAGAGAGAGGAAAGGTAGAAGAAGAAGAATTGTAAAAGAAAAAGTAAATCAAAGCATGAAATTAACCTAGATCTAAGAATTCCTAATCTAGATCTAACCTACTACTAATTCTAGAGAGAAGAGAGAGCTTCTCTCTCTAGAAACTAACTAAAAGCATGTGAAAACTAAAATAAAACTAAACTAATGACTAGATGTCTCATCTCTCTTCAATCCTTGGGTCAAATAGCATTAGAAATGAGTTGGATTGGGCTCACAAGGCTTTAGAATTCGCTGGCCACTAATTTGCTTTTAATGATTCACGTGCAAATCAGCGCGTGCGCGCCCCCCTAAATGTGATTCAACTATGGAAAATCTTATATCATTTCGAAGCCCCAGATGTTAGCTTTCCAATGCAACTGGAACTGCATCATTTGGACCTCTGTAGCTCAAGTTATGGTCAATTAAGTGCGAAGAGGTCGGCTTGACAGCTTTTGGGATTCCTTCATTTCTTCATGAGTTCTCCATTTTTACATGCTTTTCTTTCATTCCCTTGATCCAATCTTTGTCTCCTAAATCTGAAATCACTTAACAAACATATCAAGGCATCTAATAGAATCAAGGTGAATTAAGATTAAACAATTAAGGGTCTAAAAAACATGTTTTCACTCTTAAGCATAATTAAAGGAGAATTTACAAAACCATGCTATTTCATTGAATAAATGTGAGAAAAGATGATAAAACCCTCTAAATTCAACACAAGATAAACCCTACAAATGGAGTTTATCAAGCTTACCAAGCAAACAGGCTTCAGAGACGGTTTTTGGTGGCGGCAGCAGTGGCGTGGAGCTCCGGCGACGCAGAGGCGCGGTGGCGCAGCTGGTTCCCCCTCCTGCAGCGGGTGTAATGGAACCAACTTCTTCTCCCCCCTCGAAGCCCTGAACGGCGATGCAATGGATCTAACAGTGATGGGATTCTCGGTGGCGGCAAGAGCTTCTTATGGCAATGGCGTCTGGTTCACGAACGGCAGCGACAACGGAGTACGAATGATGAACGGGCTTTTGTATGGTCTAGAATTCACAAATGAAATCTTGTTGAAAGTATAGTTTCTAAATCAACAATAATACTTTCATACAAAAATTTGGTTGTCACAAGTAACAAACCCCTATCAAAATAAACCGAAGTATTCAAACCTCGGGTCCTCTCTCAAGGAATTGCAGGGAAGTGTTCTTGTTATTGGTTGTGAGTTGTATTTTTTTTTTTTTTTTGGGTTTTGAATAAGAGAACAAGAAAAGTGAAAAGTAAATTGCAAAGGGAATCGAAGGACAAAAAGAGGTCTTGGCAAGGTTTGGTGGTCAAGGATCTATATCCTTATCACTAACCACAACATGATAATTGCAAGGATCAATCCCATTAAATCATCCTCTAACTTGGTAAAGGAAAGTCAAATGGGCTATATTAATCGAAGTCCATAAGTCCCAACTCTCCACTGATTCAATTAGTGAGAACTAGAGTTAATGGCTCCAATCATCAATTACTTGGACATTAGCAACTCAAAAGTTCCTAAGTTACCATCCCAAGCCAAGAACATAAAAGTCTAAATTAAAATCCTCCCAAGCATTTTGTCAAACACTTGGTAGGCACAAAATAAAAGCATAAAAAACTAACAAAGGAAATAAGTATAAACAACTAATTACAAGCATCAATAACAACAAATGAAGAAGCAAGCAATAAATATGAAATACCTCAAATTGCATTAAAAGGGAATTGAATCTAACATGAGAATTCATAAACTAAATTAGCAACATAAAGTAATCAATAAGTGAAATAAATAAACTAGAATGCTAGAACAAATAAAAGTAGAAGAGAAACTAAAACAAAATAGGATAGAATTCAGAATTTTGAGAAGAACTAATCCTAAAAAACCTAAAACCTAGAGAGAGGAGAGAGTCTCTCTCTCTAGAAAACTACATCTAAAACCTAAAATTATAAAAATGAATGAATGAGAAGTGAATGATTGATTCTGCTCCACTCCCAACCTCTAATCTGTGTTTTTGGGCTTAAAACTGGGCCAAAAACAGTCCAAAAATCGCCCCCACCGATTTCCGATAAGTACAGCACATGGCTCCGTCACGTGTATGCATCGCCCACGCGTACGCGTCGTTTGTTTGCCGCACTATCCACGCGTACGTGTCATCTACGCGTACACGTCCTTAAACTCCAGGCATCTATAGCAAATTTTATATTATTTTGAAGCCCCAGATGTTAGCTTTCCAATGCAACTGAAACCGCCTCATTTGAACCCTTGTAGCTCAAGTTATGTCTGATTTAGTACGAAGAGGTCAGGCTTGACAGCTTTGTAATTCCTTCAATTTCTTGTATTCATTCCTCTTTTGCATGCTTCTTTTCCATCCTCTTAGCCATTCCTTCCCTATAATCCCTGAAAACACTTAACACACATATCACGGCATCGAATGGAAATAAGAGAAGATTAAAATTAGCAAGTTTAAGGCCAAAGAAGCATGTCTTTAATCATAGTACAAAATTAGGAAGAAAAATGTAAAACATGCAATTTCTATGAATAAGTGTGAGAATGATGGATAAAATCTACTGAATTAAGCACAAGATAAACCATAAAATAGTGGTTTATCAACCTTCCCACACTTAAACATTAGCATGTCCTCATGCTAAACTCAAGAGAAGCTATAAAGAGTGAAGGCAAAATGGTAGGATGTATGAAATGCAACTTATTTGTATGAATGCAGCTAAATACAAAATGCTATTGTCTACTTGGTTAAAAATAAATAAACCTTTCAAGAACAAATATGAACTGGATTTCACTAATTCAAATCATAAAAATGAAGTGCAAATAGACTTGCAGAAGAAAATAGCTCATGAAAGCCATGAACAAAGAATCGAGCATCGAACCCTCATTGGAAGTGTATACGTTCTAATCACTCAAGTGTTTAAGGTTCGATTCTCTCAATTCTCTACTAATCTCGCTTTCTAAAACTTGCTCTTCATCTAACAATCAACAAATATTTAATGCACAAATACACATATCAAGAGGTCTTTTAAGGGTTGTAATGGGATTAGGGTCAAGGTAGGATTGTATTTGGTTAAGGGGACTAAAATCTGAATCCTTGATTAACCTAAACTCCCCACCTAACTTAAGACAATCCATGTGATCAAAATATATAATCTAACTACCCACTAACTATGTTTACCACGTATTCATGCATCCTAAATTGAGTACAGTACATATGCATTGCTATCATCATTTACTTTGGGGCATTTTGTCCCCTTTTTATTATTTGCTCTTTTTTTTTTCTTTTTCTCTTTTTTTTTTCTTTTTTTTCTTTTCTTTTGTTTTTCTCAAAGCATTTGGTTAAGGTATTGAATGCAAGAATATGTGCTCAACTATTTTGTTTATTTCCACTAAAAATATATAATACCCAATTCCCAAACCAAATGTTTCCAAACTCAATTTCTCCACACTTAAATCATGAACACTCTCACTAGTCTAAGCTAACTAAGGATTCAAATTAAGGACATTATTGTTTTCTGCTCAGAGTTAGTGATAAGCTAAAGTAAAGAACAAAAGGGGTAAAATAGGCTCAACTTTGGTTTGCAAAGGATGATGAAAAGGATAAGGCCATATGGGTATGTAAGCTTAGTGAAAGAAGGCCTCAATCACATAAGTACATGTATACATCAAACAATGGAAATATAGAATTAAGTAAGACAAAGATCACAATTTTAAAGAGAACAATACACACCAAAAATAGAATATTGGTTGATACAATGCAACCATCAATTAGGCTCAAAATCTCACTGGTTTTGTGTGTTCGACCTCTAAAACCATGTTCCAAATTAAAATTCTTCAAACAGGTTTAACAAAAATTTTAATTCAAATTAGTGAAATACTATAAAATAGTTTCTTGAAAAGAAAAGCATTACTTCAACTAAGTAGTGGTAGAATATGCACAAAATCAAAAAAACATGCAATCAAACATGCAAATGCCATAATGAACTAACAAAGGGAATTAAACATTGGTGTTGAGAAGAAAATAACTAATCCACAAAAGTCTGTATCGACCTCCCCACACTTAAAGATTGCACCGTCCTCGCTGCATGCAAAGATGTGCAAGTGGACGGGCTCCTATAACTGCGGAATTCCTTCAAAAAGCTTATGCAGAGCGACTTGTTATTCTCCCCATTTAGAAGTTTTCTCTTCCCTTCTTGATGGCCATCCTGAAAGAAGAGAAAAAGGAAGAAGAAGAACCCACAAACAAAGATATGAAAACAAATAAGATATAGGTGGGCTAATGCCAAATAATAATGAGGGTCTCAACTACATGGTAACTACAACATGTAAGTGAGAAAACAGTAGAAGCGAATGGCATATCAATAGTACAAAAATTGCAACAATGAGGGAGAGAGAGTGGGTGATGAAAGACAGTATAAGTGAATGTCAATGCAGATGGAATACAAGTGTTATAAAAGATTAGCATTGACCTAAATAATATCACCCAACAATGTAAAACAAGTCACTAAGCACTAAAACAATGGAAGAAATAGTCAATAGATGAGTAAACACATTGAACACCAATGGAGAAATAGCAAACTTAGAAAAGAAAATAAAAACATGCACAAGACTAAAATGCAATGAATGATAATATGTAAATGCAATGAAGAAAATAAAATGAAAGAGAATAAGGATGAGAAGGTAGGAGAAGGAAGTGAGAAAAGAAGAGGAAAGAAGAAAAGGAGAGGAGAAAGAATTAGGATTGAGAGAGAATTAGGATTTGGGAGGAGGGAATAATTGGAACTAGGCGGCGCGCTAGGTTAGTGATGCGGCGCATGTGACGTTCACGCGTGCCCCACGCGTACGCGTGGGTTGCACAAAAAGAAGGTGACGCGTAAGCGTTCGGCACGCGTACGCGTGCCCCTGGTTGTGCCAGTCGCGTGAAACCAGCTCCGCGCACGCACAACTCTCTGTTCATTCTGTGTTGGGAGCCAAAATCGCATACGACGCGTGCGCGTCAGGCACGTGCACGCGTGAGTGGCCATAAATTGAAAATGATGCGCACGCGTCAGGGACGCGTACGCGTGAGTGATTTTGTGCCTCTAGCACAGTGCCAGCCCCAGACCATCACAACTCTCTATTCGAACGTGGAATTACGCCGATTTCCTTATCCACGCGTGCGCGTCCTAGACGAGTACGCGTGGGTTGCCAGAACTTCAAGTGACACGCACGCGTGAGATATGCGTACGCATGGTCTTGATTGTGTGCAAAGCATGCTTTCCGCTCAACTCCGGCGCAACTCTCTGTTCAATCCACTATATTTCGCATTCACATATGACGCGTGCGCGTCCTAGACGCTTACGCGTCGAATGCTCTTTTTTTGATGCAGAATGCAGGTGATGATGCAGAATTTATGAGATAACACTGATAGAAATAAAATAAAATAAAACTAAGAATAAAAAGGGACGATCATACCATGGTGGGTTGTCTCCCACCTAGCACTTTTAGTTATTGTATTTAAGTTGGACATTTGGTGAGCTCCTTGTCATGGTGGCTTGTGTTTGAACTCATCCAGGAATTCCCACCAATGTTTGTACTTCCAGTAGCCTCCGGGGTCCCAAACTAGGCGCATACAGCCTTCAAGCAAGTTAAAGCAAGTGACAAGGCCCCAAGAGTGTTGATTGCTAGAATGAATTCCGGGGTCCCAAACTTTGCTTTTGCACCCGTCTTTGTGTTGATCATCATTGTTCCAACCGGGTGGCAAGCAATCTGAATTCTCAATGAAGTACCCAAAAGACTTCCTAGACCCATTCAGTCGAGCTCTACACCAATCCTTGCACTTCAACTTGGAGCGTGCAACCATATTGAACCTTGCCTGACAACGCCTACCACTAAACATCTCCCTCTTACTCTTAAAGCCACAAAGAGCTCTAAGTTGCCCATCTATCTCAAGAAAACTAAATTCAAGTGGAATGAGAAAGCTAAGGGATACAAATTTTACCCACTTGAATATTGTGAAGGATGATGGTGACTTAGGGGGGAAAGTCTCCAACAACTTTGGCACAGTGACTTCAAGCTCCACTCCCTTGTGTTCTTTCTTGACAACTTCTACCTCTTTGCAAGCTTCTTCAATTTCAACCTCTTCCTTTGGGTAGCTTTCTTCTAATTCAATCTCTTCTTCATTGCTTACTAAGGGCATGGGAGGTTGTGCTTTTTCTTCTTTAATCTCCATGTCAAGTCCAATGGGAGAGGATTCAATTGTAGATAAGGATTCATCAATGATTGAATCTATCTCTTAATCAACCTCTTCAAAGTCTTCAACCATGATATGCCTTGGAGGTTGTACACTCTCCTGAACATCAATTTCAAACGTCTTGGAAGGAGGCTCTATGACTTGACTTTCCCATGGAGGTTCTACATCTCCCAAATCTTCAACCACTTCCTCTTCTTCGATAATTTTGACTTTCTCCACTTGCTCTAATACAAAATTAAACTCCTCCTTGATGTTGCTTAGTGTAGAGTTGTCTTCAATGATGGAGCTTTCCACTTGTCCAACCTTCACTAATTCGTCAACTACTTCATCTTCAAGGGTCTCTCCTACCTCCATCTTTTGGGCCTCCTCTTGCTTCTTTTGAAGTATGAATTCGTGAAACCGATCTATTACGTTCCTAAGACGATCCCTTTTCTCTTGTTCCATATCACTAGCATATTGGGGTCGTGTTGCTCTTGGATTGATGGATGTGGGTGCTCTTCCATGGAGGATGGTGATGGGATGGAGAGATCATTATGTGGTTGAAAAAGAAGTGCACTAGAGCTTGAGGGTTGAATATTGGGGGTAAATGATGAATCCATGCGGGATATAAGATCTTGGAGAGTAGAGGTGAGACTAGTGAGAGTGGAGGTAACTGTGGTTTGAAGCTCTCTTTGCCCTTGGTGAATAACACTAAGAGTGTTGTTATCCAATGGAGGTCAGGGTGGGTAGGAGGGTTCATTTGTTGGGAGAAAGGGCTCATAATACGAAGGTGGTTCCTTTTGATAAGGATGTGGAGATGGTGTATATTAAGGTGGTGGTTCTTGGAGGTAATTGTGTTGGAATGGGGGTGGTTCTAAGTATGGTTCGTATGGTTCATATGGGGGTTGGTATGGTGGATATGGATTGGGGTCATACGAAGGTGAATGGTAGAAAGGGGCTTGTGAGTATGGTAGTTCAAAATTATGTTGAGGAGGAGGTTCATAGGTATATCATGGTGGGTGTTGATTGTCACGAAGAGGTCCACCACAACCATTGTCTTGGTATGCATCATGGAATGGTTGCTGCTCATAGTGCATTGGAGGGGGTTATTGCCAAGAGGGTTGATTAAATCCTTGTGGCTCCTCCCATCTTTGGTTGTCCCATTCTTGATGCATATTCTCATTGTAGCCTACATTCGCTACAACATAATTGTAACCGCACTCGTAGCCAAATGGGTGAGAATTCATAATAGCAAATAAAAAACAAAAACTGATAAAAATAAGCAACTAAGTTCTAAAAGTAACAAAAACTAACAAACAAGCAAAAAGCAAATATTTATAATAACCAATAATAAGGCACACGTTTGCAATTCCCCGGTAACGGCGCCATTTTGATGAACGGACTTTTTTGTGGTCTAGAATTCACAAATGAAATCTCGTTGAAAGTATAGTTTCTAAACCAACAATAATCCTTTCATACAAAAATTTGGTTGTCACAAGTAACAAACTCCTATCAAAATAAACCGAAGTATTCAAACCTCGGGTCGTCTCTCAAGGAATTGCAAGGAAGTGTTCTTGTTATTGGTTGTGAGTTGTATTTTTTTTGGGGGTTTTGAATAAGAGAACAGGAAAAGTGAAGAGTAAATTGTAAAGGCCATCGAAGGACAAAAGGAGGTCTTGGCAAGGTTTGGTGGTCAAGGATCTATATCCTTATCACTAACCACAACATGATAATTGCAAGGATTGATCCCATTAAATCATCCTCTAACTTGGTAAAAGAAAGTCAAATGGGCTATATCAATCCAAGTCTATAAGTCCTAGCTCTCCACTGATTCAATTAGTGAGAACTAGAGTTAATGGCTCCAATCATCAATTACTTGGACATTAGTAACTCAAGAGTTCCTAAGTTACCATCCCAAGCCAAGAACATAAAAGTCTAAATTAAAATCCTCCCAAACATTTTGTCAAACACTTGGTAGGCACAAAATAAAAGCATAGAAAACTAACAAGGGAAATAAGTCTAAACAACCAATTACAAGCATCAATAACAACAAATGAAGAAGCAAGCAACAAATATGAAATACTTCAAATTGCATTAAAAGGGAATTGAATCTAACATGAGATATCATAAACTAAATTAGCAACATAAAGTAATCAATAAGTGAAATAAATAAATTAGAATGCTAGAACAGATAAAAGTAGAAGAGAGACTAAAACAAAATAGGATAGAATTCAAAATTTTGAGAAGAACTAATCCTAAAAAACCTAAAACCTAGAGAGAGAAGAGGGCCTTTCTCTCTAGAAAACTACATCTAAAACCTAAAATTATGAAAAATGAATGAATGAGAAGTGAATGATTGATTCTGCTCCACTCCCAGCCTCTAATCTGTGTTTTTGGGCTTGAAATTGGGCCAAAAACAGCCCAGAAATCGCCCCCAGCGATTTCTGATACGTACAGCACGTGGCTCCATCACGCGTACGGATCACCCACGCGTACGCGTCGCCCATGCGTACGCGTCATTTGTCTGCTGCACTATCCACGCGTACGCATCATCCACGCATACGCATCACTAAACGCCAAGAAACTATGACAAATTTTATATCACTTCGAAACCTCGGATGTTAGCTTTCCAACGCAACTGGAACCGCCTCATTTGGACCTATATAGCTCAAGTTATGTCTGATTTAGTACGAAGAGGTCAGACTTGACAGCTTTGCAATTCCTTCAATTTCTTGTATTCCTTCCTCTTTTGCATGCTTCTTTTCCATCCTCTTAGCCATTCCTACCCTGTAATTCCTGAAAACACTTAACACACATATCCGGCATCGAATGGAAATAAGAGAGGATTAAAATTAGCAAGTTTAAGGCCAAAGAAGCATGTTTTCAATCATAGCACAAAATTAGGAAGAAAAATGTAAAACATGCGATTTCTATGAATAAGTGTGAGAATGACAGATAAAACCTACTGAATTAAGCCCAAGATAAACCGTATAGTAGTTTATCAACGAACGGGGACGGCGATGGCTTCTTCCTCGCGCTCGCGCTCCTCCTCTCCGCCTCGGACTCGATGATGGCAACGTGTGGAAGGCAGCTCCCTCTCTCGCACGGTTTGCTCAACGGCGTCCCCTTCTCTCCTCTTCGTCAGTGGAAGCGGCGGCGGCTTCGCAGTCCACAGCAGCGTCAACGGTGGTGGTGAGACCCACGGTGCTGGCACTATCTTGCTCTGCTTCTCTCTTCTCCCACAGCTCTGATTCTCCCTCTCTTCCCTCAAGCCCTCACGTTTCTTTCTTTCCCTTTCTTTTTTGTTTCTTTCTTTCGTAGGTAAGTTAGGGAAAATAGAATGGATGGTGGCTAGGGTCAGATGAGTGGGGTTAGGGTTTAATTTAGTTAAATTTAGAGTTTGGATTTAATTTGGGAATTAGAGTTTAATGTGGAACAAAAATAAAATTAAGAATTTTGGGTAAATTGGGATTTTTGGATTAATCCGAGAACTAATTAAATCTCTAAAATACTATTTATTATATCAAAATATTAATTGATTTGAAATCAAATACTCTAATTGAAATTATAAGATAATATAATTAATTTTCTTTATTTATAAAAATATTAGTATTAAATTTTGAAATCTCAATTATTTAAACCGAATCGTATAAAATTCTTATTATTTTACATTTGCTAAATTTTATAATTTAAATATAGAAAATAATTCGATAATTATAAAATCAGATAAAATCTTAAATTATTTTAAACTCAATTAATCAAAATTTATTTTAATTATCTTTAATAAAATAATTTCAGGGATTAAAGTACTTAATGATTAATAAATCTAAATTAGCTCTTAATAAGATCTTCTAAAATTTCTAGGTCTTACATCACACATGTCATAACATAAATAAATGAGAAGCATCTAAAAGTCACACCACTCCGACTAACCAAGACTTTTGAGAATAATAATTGAACAATATTGCATAAAAGTTCTCAGTATATATATATATAGTTTCAAATACCAGGATTTTCATATGGCATAAAGGTATTAAAGGGTATAAGTGTGATGTAAACAGAAGTTACAACATAGACTTGATGTACAAGATGATATGTTTTCAAACATGTGATGGTAAGGCAAGGCGTCAAAAGGTTGTGAAACCTGTCGGGGTTAAAACGACGTACTTAACGTTCACATACTGATCTCATACCAACTTTAGAGATTCAACTATTCAAACTTCAACATAACTTATCTCCACCATACTCAACCGTATTTTATTGGGTAACTCATCTAACGGTTCTTAACTTCGTTAAACACTTTGCAAACCTTATTATTGGTCACAAGTTTCACATCAACAAAACTATTTCACGTAAAACAAGGTTCTACAATTCCCTGTGACGTCGTATATTTACAAGTTTCACCTTTTGCGTCCACCAAACGTACCCTAAAGAATTAATGTGTCGTTTACTAAGTCCAACAGTCACACAAGATACCAAAACTAACCTCGAGTATACTCAGAAGGATAATAGACCTTAGAAAAGAAACAAAAGCGGCAAGAACTGTATTCGCGAGAATTTGAAAGAATTGTAGAAATCACAAGTAGACAAGGATAAACAAGTAATGAAGAATGTTGGAAAGAGAATCAACTGATAACTTTAAGGGTAACTCTTGAGTCAAAGGGATTCGATAGGACCAATGAGATGAAAAACAACACATTATTTTAAAACGAATTCAAGCTGAGTCAAGAAATATGAGATTTACAGAAGAAGAATATCCAAACCAAAGACAAAGTTTATAGAACTCAAGAGTATGGTTTAAAAAATATTTCTGAATGCATTGTTCGTAAAGAATGAAAAACTTAAGAGGAAATTATTTCATGTTCTGAAAGAGAAAATGGGTAACAAACTGTAGGATTACAAGTGTTCATAACATGCAGCAGAAGTAATAAAGTAATCCTATTGATCTATTTTCTGCTTAAAACTTTATTAAAATAAGATGGGTTATATGCCAATATCTGAGTACCCTAGTGAATGAAAACTTTCTCCTTCGATAGTACGAAGGTACTATGTGTATCCACACCGAGACTGATCCTTGTTGTCAACTGCTTGACCAATGGATTTAACTGAGAAATTTCTTGCAACTCCTTGCACCAGCAATTCTTCACTAAGAATTGGAATATTTGTGTATGTGGAGGTAAAAGAGAAAAACTTGTTTTTTTCTTTCTTTTATCATATACACATATATAGTATGAGATTGGTGACTGATTTGCGAATCAAATTACAACTTAATTTGAAACAAAATCAATTAGGATCTTATCCATATTTAAAACTCATCATAGAATAAATAATTAATTATTTAATATTCTCAATTATCATATTATTATATTCATGGTGTTAGCAAAGAATATAATAATATTTCATTTGAATTAATATAATTATTTATTTGATCTAATCAAAATAAAAATTAAATGATTATTTACCAAGGATTAGAACGCTCGTTAGTATGTGACCCCATAGGTTCAATACTAAGCGGGTAGTATATTAGTCATACTAAATTTACTAATCAAGGTTGGCGTCTAGCAACGCTCCTTCACGACCCGATAGTATGAAGTAATAATATTTTTACTAAGAACCCAAGATGAACAAAAATACAACTCCTTCCATCTTTTCAGCTCTTGGCTAACTTTTAGATTACGGTTTGATTGTCAAACTCTAACTTGTTACCATTATTATAATGAATTATGAATGACTTAAGAAACTCATTTCTTAATTCATTCAAACCCCTTGGCCAAGGCATTGTTTATTTCATTCATTATAATTGTAGAGCTCAAACTCATTATCATAGTTGATGGATTCTATTTTGACTAATCATTAATTCTACAAGTATTTAAATCATACCCAATGTCCATTCAACTAACACCGTAGGGTGTTAGGTGTCCGGAATCAAAGTATAATAAATACATTGTTAATTACTATGATAGTCGCAGGTCAAAGGAAAATTCTAATATTATGTTCATCATAAGAATATCCTATTGACAAATATACGGTAACTATAACCATTAGGAATTCTTAGAGTGAGTCAGTTCAATGGTTATATCTCTATATATACCATTTATATATATAATTTAATAAATGAGATCTATTAATCTTCATCCAATGAAGACTATTATATATATATATATATATATATATATATATATATATATATATATATATATATATTAATCTATCCGAATCACTAATGTCTCATTTTTAGTGATTCTACGATTAAGAACAATTTAAATTAAAAGTACTCAAAAAACGTATATCTCATTATTACGATCCCTATCATAATTATTCGTTTTTAATTCTAATTAAGGACACTATCATAAATTATAAAAATTTATTCTTGTAAAAAGGAATAATAATAATAATAATAATTCATGATAGTATTTTGTTGGATATACACACTTATCTCCAACAATCTCCCACTTGCACTAGAGCCAATGACAGATTGGATCTAGGGCATATATGTATTTCCAACAAAATCTCCCACTTGCACTAGGGTCAATCAGTCATATATTTCAATCCCAATTATCACATGTGCTTATCAAACTCTTTTGATCCAAGCACCTTAGTGAATGGGTCTGCTGCATTATCCTTTCCAGCAACCTTTTGAATTTCAACGTCTCCACGTTCAACGATCTCTCTTATCAAATGATACCTTTTCAAGATATGCTTAGATTTTTTATGTGATCTTGGCTCTTTTGCTTGTGCAATGGCTCCATTATTGTCGCACAGTAATGGAAGTGGTTCTTTAATTGAAGGTACCACACCAAGCTCGTTTATAAACTTCTTCATCCACACAACTTCTTTAGCAGCCTCACTTGCTGCTATGTACTCAGCTTCAGTCGTTGAATCAGCTACAGTAGTTTGTTCGGAACTTTTCCAACTCACTGCACCACCATTTAAGGTGAAAACATAACCTGAAGTAGATTTGCTATCATCTTTGTCTGAGGCAAAACTTGCGTCAGTGAACCCTTTTGGTATAAGTTCAGAATCTCCATAGATGAGGAATTGGTCTTTGGTTCTTCTTAAATATTTAAGAATGGATTTTACCACCTTCCAATGTTCCTCACCGGAATTTGCCTGATATCGACTGGCTACTCCTAGCACATATGCGACATCATGACGTGTACATGTCATAGTATACATGATAGCTCCCACTACACTAGCATATGGTATTCTACTCATGCGTACTCTCTCTTCAGAAGGTTTAGGACAATCCTTTCTGCTGAGAGTAATTCCAGTGCCTATTGGTAAATAGCCCTTTTTGGAGTTTTCCATGTTATACATGTTCAATATGGTATCAATGTACATAGACTGTGAGAGTCCAAGCAACCTTTTAGATCTATCTCTATAGATCTTTATTCCTAGAATATAGGCTGCTTCTCCCAAATATTTCATGGAGAATTGTTGAGATAGCCAAGTTTTGGTATTTTGCAATGCTGGTACATCATTTCCTATTAGTAATATGTCATCAACATAGAGTACTAAGAAAATGACTGTACTCCCACTAAACTTTTTGTATATGCAAGGATCTTCTTCACACCAGATAAAATCGAACTTTTTGATTGTATTATTAAAGTAAATGTTCCAACTTCTAGAAGCTTGCTTTAGCCTATAAATGGCGCGTTGCAACTTACAAACTTTACTATGATCAGACAGAAGTGTGAAACCTTCAGGTTGTGTCATGTACACTTCCTCTTTGAGTTTTCCATTAAGAAAAGTTATTTTCACATCCATTTGCCATATTTCATAATCATAGTATGCTTCTATAGCAAGTAGAATCCGAATAGATTTGAGCATTGCCACAGGAGAAAATGTTTTTTCATAATATATTCCCTCCTTTTGACAGTATCCCTTGGCAACTAGACGGGCTTTATAAGTCTCCACCTTACCATCTACTCCAATATTTTTCTTGAAAACCCATTTGCAACCAATAGGTTTTATGTCTTTTGAGGGTTCAACCAAGGTCTAAACATTGTTGATCCTCATAGACTTTATTTCGGATTCCATGGCACTCTGCCATTTTAGACTTTTAGAACTTTGCATTGCCTCCTCATAAGTCTTAGGATCATTATCATCATAATCGATCCCATTTTCCACATCATCTTGCACGATTAGGTTTAGCCTTAGTAGTGGACGATGTTCTCTTGTGGACCGTCAAAGAGGTAGCTCTTGTACCAAATTTGGAGGGTACTGAACTGGTTCCAAAGGTAGTTCAAGGATTGGTTCATTAATCTCTTTTTGAACTACTATCGGTTCGTTATCCTCAACTCTTGAAGATGATAAATTTGGTGTTAGTTAGAGTACATCCAAAGTTGGTTGCTCAATTTGAATTTCATATTCTTGAGCTTGTACTATTTCATTGGTTTCTTGAACTTCATCAAGTTTTATTTCTTCACCTTGTCTTCCTTCAGAAAGAAATTCCTTTTCTAAAAAGGTTCCATCTTTTGCCACAAACACTTTGTGGTCAGAAGGGTGATAGAAATAATAACCCATTGTTTCTTTAGGATAACCAATGAATCTACATTTATTGGACCTAGCATCAAGTTTATTACTTTGCAATTTCTTAACATATGCTGGACATCCCCAAACTCTAATGTGTTTGAGATTTGGTTTTCATCCTTTCCATATCTCATATGGTGTTGAAGAAACTACTTTAATGGGTACTTTATTTAGCAAATATGCTGCTGTTTCTAAAGCATAGCCCCATAAATTCAATGGAAGATCAGTAAAACCCATCATGGATCGAACCATATCTAATAAATTTTGATTCCTCCTCTTTGAAACACCATTGTGTTGTGGAGTACCAGGAGGTGTTCATTGAGAAAGAATCCCATTTTTCTTTAAGTACTCAAGAAAATTATCATTTAGATATTCTCTTCCTCTATCAGATCTAAGCACCTTAATGCTTTTACCTGTTTGATTTTCAACTTCACTAAAAAAAATTTGAACATTTCAAATGACTCAAATTTGTGTTTCATAAGATACACAAAGCTATATCGAGACATATCATCAGTGAAAGTGATAAAATAAGAATATCCTCCTTTGGCTTGAATTTTCATTGGTCCACAAACATCTGTATGTATTAGTCCCAATAATTCTGTAGCCCTTTCTCCATGTCCCATAAATGGAATTTTGGTCATTTTTCCTTTGAGACAGGATTCACAAGTTACATATGATTCATATCATATTTGTTAATGTAACCTTTTTTATGTAACTTAGAAATCCTTTTTTCTTCTATATAATTAAGTCTACAATGCCAAAGATATGATTTATTTACTTGATTATTCCTCTCTCTCTTTTGAGAGTAGAAACATGCATGACAGAATTACCATTTAAATTGGGAAGAATATAAATGTCATATTGGAGATAGCCATTTACGTATAAGTCATCACCATAATAAGTAGAACAAATGCCATTTTTAATATTAAAATAAAAATCACGTTTGTCCAACATAGAAACAGAAATAATATTTGCAACAAAATTAGGAACATAATGACAATTCTCCAATACTAATATCTTGCCCGTAGGCATTGTTAAAGAAATAGATCCTATAGCTACAGCAGCAACATTTGCTCTATTCCTGACTTGAAGGTAAGTTTCTCCCTTCTTCAGCCATCTACTTACTCGTAGTCCCTGCAACGAATTGTAAATATTATGAGCACTTCCGGTGTCTAATACCCATATAGAAGAATTAATAGTATCTAAAGAAATCATGAAAACTGTTTTCAAGCATGTCTTACCTTCCTCTTTCGTTTTCAAAGAAGCAAGGTACTCCTTGCAGTTTCTTTTCCAATGACCTTTGCCTTTACAATAAAAGCATTCAGCATCATTTTTGTTAGTCTTTTCTTGTTTGCCCTTGGGTTTGGTCACACCACCCTTAGGTGCCATGGGTTCTCTTTTAAAATTATTCTTTCCATTTTCTTTTGCTTTCCACTTTCCTTTCTTCTTAGAAGAGCTGCTAACTACCATAGAAACTCCTTTCTTTTTCTCAGATGCAATTTGATTCTCATAATCAATTAGCATGTTGAGCATTTCATGAAGATCACAGCTTACTTTAATCATATTAAAGCTAACAATGAATTGTGAAAAAATTTCTGGAAGAGATTGTAAGATCAAATCTTGTGAAAGTTCTTTGCCCAATTTGCATCCCAACTTCTCAAGTTGTTCAATAAGATCAATCATCTTAAGAACATGGGGTCCAACAGGAGAGTCCACATCAAGTGTGGATTTAAATAAAATTTTGGACAATTGATATCGGGCCGTCTTACTTTGTGCACCATACATCTTCTTAAGATGTTCAACAATAGTTGGTGGATCCATATCCTAATATTGCCTCTGAAGATCAGAACCTATGGATTCCAGAATGATGCATTTGGCAGTAAGACAATTTTCCAAGTACTTTTCATAGGCCTTGGTTGCCTCATTATCAATACTTGCATCCTCTTTAGGAACTGAGGCCGTAACAGCAGGCTTATCAATTATATCAATTAGCCTTTCATGCATGAGAACAATTCTCAAATTGCGATACCAATCATCATAATTGGCTCCAGCCAATTTGTTATTTTCAAGTATGCCACGCAGTGATAGAGCAGACATATTATTCATGAATCTAAAAGGAAAAAATAAATATAAGTACGTATTCACACATACAAATAACACTTTCTACAATAATTATTATTATAAAAAATTAAGAAATCTTTATTTCTTAAATTAAGTGTTAAAAAAATATTTAAAATCATGAATGAGTATCTTGATTGTCAAGTCATTACTCATACATTTTTAAATAGATGATTAAATGTATCACATACAATTTTAATCCCCAATAATTACCTGGTTGTCAGGTTATTATTTAATTGAATTATATTTTACACCCCTAGGTTGTCTAGGTTCAAGTAAAAATTAATTCATTCCATGTATCAAATACATATATAAATTTTATCCTTAGGAGCTGTGGGGCCGTAACAGCAGGCTTATCGATTATATCAATTAGCCTTTCATGTATGAGAACAATTCTCAAATTGCGATACCAATCATCATAATTGGCTCCAGCCAATTTGTTATTTTCAAGTATGCCACGCAGTGATAGAGCAGACATATTATTCATGAATCTAAAAGGAAAAAACAAAAATAAGTACGTATTCACACATACAAATAACACTTTCTACAATAATTATTATTATAGAAAATTAAGAAATCTTTATTTCTTAAATTAAGTGTTAAAAAAATATTTAAAATCATGAATGAGTATCTTGGTTGTCAAGTCATTACTCATACATTTTTAAATAGATGATTAAATTTATCACATACAATTTTAATCCCAAATAATTACCTGGTTGTCAGGTTATTATTTAATTGAATTATATTTTATACCCCTAGATTGTTTAGGTTCAAGTAAAAATTAATTCATTCCATGTATCAAATACATATATAAATTTTATCCTTGAGTACGAATCTCCTGGTTGTCAGGTAACTCCTCGTAAATAAAGTATAAAATTTATTTATCCTTTTTTCCTTTCGGTTTTATTTCATAAATAAATAAAAATAATAATAACAGTATGTTCCTTAACATACATGTAATTTTATCCCATATAAATTTATAATTTTGATAATAGCATCCCATGCCATTATTAGGAATCACATTCACTATAATAACAAAACTTAAATTAATCCTATTAATTCTATAAATTTTTGCAATAAAATTTTAAACACAAAAGGGCCATGGCTCTGATACCACTGTAGAATTATAAGTGTTCATAACACACAGCGGAAGTAATAAAGTAATCCTATTAATCTATTTTGTGCTTAAAACTTTATTAAAATAAGATGGGTTAGATGCCAATACCTGAGTACCCTAGTGAATGAAAACTTTCTCCTTCGATAGTACGAAGGTACTATGTGTATCCACACCGAGACTGATCCTTGTTGTCAACTCCTTGACCAATGGATTTAACTGAGAAATTTCTTGTAACTCCTTGCACCAGCAATTCTTCACTAAGAATTGGAATATTTGTGTATGTGGAGGTAAAAGAGAAAAACTTGTGTTTTCTTTCTTTTATCATATACACATATATAGTATGAGATTGGTGACTGATTTGCGAATCAAATTACAACTTACTTTGAAACAAAATCAGTTAGGATCTTATCCATATTTAAAACTCATCATAGAATAAATAATTAATTATTTAATATTCTCAATTATCATATTATATTCATGGTGCTAGCAAAGAATATAATAATAATCTATTTGAATTAATATAATTATTTATTTGATCTAATCAAAATAATAATTAAATAATTATTTACCAAGGATTAGAACACTCGTTAGTGTGTGACCCCATAGGTTCAATATTAAGCGGGTAGTATATTAGTCATACTAAATTTACTAATCAAGGTTGGCGTCTAGCAACGCTCCTTGACGACCCGATAGTATGAAGTAATAATATTTTTACTAAGAACCTAAGATGAACAAAAATACAACTCCTTCCATCTTTTCAGCTCTTGGCTAACTTTTAGAGTATGGTTTGATTGTCAAACTCTAACTTGTTACCATTATTATAATGAATTATGAATGACTTAAGAAACTCATTTCTTAATTCATTCAAACCCATTGGCCAAGGCATTGTTTATTTCATTCATTATAATCGTAGAGCTCAAACTCATTACTATAGTTGATGGATTCCATTTTGACTAATCATTAATTCTACAAGTATTTAAATCATACCCACATTCAACTAACACCGTAGGGTGTTAGGTGTCCGAAATCAAAGTATAACAAATACATTATTAATTACTATGATAGTCGCAGGTCAAAGGAAAATTCTAATATTATGTTTATCATAAGAATATCCTATTGACAAATATACGGTAACTATAACCATTAGGAATTCTTAGAGTGAGTCAATTCAATGGTTATATCTCTATATATACCATTTATATATATAATTTAATAAATAAGATCTATTAATCTTCATCTAATGAAGACTATTATATATATATATTAATCTATCCGAATCACCAATGTCCCATTTTTAGTGATTCTACGATTAAGAACAATTTAAATTAAAAGTACTCAAAAAACGTATATCTCATTAGTACGATCCTTATCGTAATTATTTGTTTTTAATTTTAATTAAGGACACTATCATAAATTATAAAAATTTATTCTTATAAAAAGGAATAATAATAATAATAATAATAATAAGAATTCATGATAGTATTTTGTTGGACATACACACTTATCTCCAACACAAACATCCTTCAAAAGATTAATAAAAGCATAAATGTAATATTATTTCAATATAAATTCAAGTGGAAATAGATTACACAAACTTTGTAAATGGAAAGATTAATTTGGCTAAGAGCAAAATTGTATTTTCTCTTCTTTTTCAAGCATGTATGAAAACTACAACCTTGTTGGAAGAAAACTTGAGATAAAGTTTTACTCATAAAAAAAAGATTATGCATTACAATCGAACGGGTTTAAATCACATACAGAAATTTTTAGAGTATAAAGTAAAGGAGTGTTGGCTGAATTGAAAGCGATTTTATTAAAACTTCAATAGACGGTTATATCATCCCAAAACAAGTTCAAATCACATCAAAGAGAGGTACTACTCAAGTAAAGCAATTCAAAGTCAGAGACAACTTTGCATAAGAATAAATCAAAACTTGTTTAAAAAGATTTAAAACAAAACTCCAATAATATACTTAAAGTCACAACTTTATAAGGATGTTCAATAATATTAAGATGCAAAAAAAAAAGAAAACTTACTCATTTTAAGAAAGGAACTTAAATCAAAGGATTTCGATTAGGATTCATAAAGCATGTCACTCATAGAAACAAAAAGCTTAAGAAGGAACTCAACAACTTAAAAAAAATTGATTCAAAACTTAAATTTCTTCAAAAGAACTCAAACTTCGTCAAAATAGTCCAAAACAAAATTTTGAGAGTATATTTGGAATAACCACCTCGCAAAAATCATTTAAGAAAATTACGATGCGCTTAAAAGGAAATCAGCCCATGGAAAAAAAGAATCTTTAAATCAAGGGAATTCGAACAAGAACTCACTAGGCATGGATTATCAAATGAGTTTTCAATTGGTCCAAAGGAAAACAAAACGCTTCAGGAAATACAACTTAATCAATAGAAAATTCTCAAGAAAGAATCTTTGACTAAAGAAAGACAAATAAAAGGACAAATGGTGCATTAGATGGAAATGAATTCAAGTTGACTCAAATGAGCATGAGATTCACAAGAAATGGAAAACTAAGACTAATGATGATGTTCAAAAAAAAAGTAAGAGAGTAATTAAAAACAGTATCAAATATGACATTCTCAGAAATGAAAAGCTTAAGAAAGAAATTGGTCTATTCACAAGAAGAAAGACATGAGTCCAACATTTTTTTCTAAAAGAACAACAATTGCATAAACAATGTAGTATGCTAAACCAAATTCAAATTAAAAATAAATTAGGTGAAATTTACCAAATAAGAACCAACTAGGAAGAGATAAAAACCTTTCTTTGAAAAATATCTAAATATATAATCAAATAAGGATATTCGTAAAAACTACAAAATTGTTAGAAAATCAAATTGTATTTAAAGTATATATATATATATATATATACATTTCCATAAATCAGTGAAGAAACAAGCGAGGTATTGAAAACAATTAATTTTAAACCTTATAAGAAACTTTCAACGTTTATATAAAGAAGTATATATCAAATTAAAAGCGGTTGTATATTTCAAATCAAAAGTGGTTTTGTTAAGATTTAAAGAATGGCTGTAATTATCGTCAAATAAGAGGAAAACTAAATTACAATTTGTTTACAAAGGACTCGAAATATGAACTTAAAAAGGTGTACTGCATCAAAACAGGTTCAAATGTATATCAAAGAGTATATGATTCAAGAGGAAGTGCCTAAATAAAGAAGGTAAATACACCAAGGGTTTTAAACAGGCATATGCAGTTAGGATTAAACAAGAGCGTACGTGAACAAGAGAGTAGGATTGAAAGATAATTTGATCACTTTCCAAGAAAAGTATCGCAGACAAGAACCTTAAAGCATACCAAGCAGGAATAAGATACGTGATATTCGCAGAGTTCAAGACACCTAACCGAGTAACCTCAAGAATTAACTCCTAATGTTCCCAAAACCCGCGATTTGCATTACCTATGACTCGCATATTATCTATGATAACCCATTGGTGCTTACATATACATAATTCACCAGTGCTAAGCCGGCCAAACTTAATGCCAGGAATTATGCAATGCAAGACTAATGGCATTAATCAATATATCGTCATGTGCATAAGCTCTAATTCTCGTTATTCAAACAAGACCTACTACATGACAGACTTTCAGAGTATGCAATTGAAGCATAATCAGTCCATTCCCAAGGCTCTACAGGAAAGACCGCTCTGATACCATAATGTAACACCCTCACTATCAAAAGTCACGCTTCCGGCTGCGCTACTCTGATAGCAAGAAGTATTACGACTACTTTACATACCAAATACTAAAATAGGAGCCTGTGACTCGACACTGTATCGCTGATTTCTTTGAAAATCGGAAATAAACACTTTATCTTAAGAAAAATACAAACATGCATAGATTCATATACAAGACTCCTTACATAATAACTCATAATATGATATACATATAAAACATACAATTCTTATCCCTCTTACAAACTTGTAATAACAAAGACGAGGGAAGAAAATAATCTAATTAATACAACAACTTATAAACCAAACATAGTATAATTCTTCTTAATGCTTCTTCATCCAGTTCCTGAAAAGGTAAGGCTGTAGGGGGTGAGAACCTAACCACACGGTCTCACCACGAAGTTTCAAAGTTGTCATAAGAAGATATTCAATAAGAAAACTGTTTACAATCTTAGTGATTATCATCGCCTTATAGATCTTTTAAAAACCAATAGGAAATCGTTCAAAACCTTTTCAAAGAAGCAATGTTTAATCTTTCGGAAATCTGAAACCTTTCCTTTCTTATAAGAAAATCTCAATCAGAAGTCAACCATGCAATCAAACAACACAATCTTTAATTCAGCATCAAAGTTTATTCCCAAATGTAGTACGCCAGGACAAACACAGACAAGACAGACAAGGAAAGCACAGGTTTAGGTAGCAGTTACAGCAAATAGTTCAAGTAGCAGTTAAGAACAGTTTAGCAATTAAGCAAACTAAAACAAGTTCAAACCCAAGCAAAGCATACAAATGCATATGATGCATGCCTGTCCTATGGATGATGAGGCTCATCTATTGGTTATCCAGCCAACCCGACAAGTCTAAATTGTCCTTAGACTGTCCCCCGACGTGCATCCCCAAGAGTCTATGCGTAGCTTTTTCTTAAATAATCAATATTGCTCAATGGGGATAACATTCCCAGGAATTTATATAGTGCCCGGTCACACTTACGTCGTACGGTCAACAGAGTATCGAGTTTTCAACCTGGTACACGTGGTGGCAAGCCATGGTACTTTATCCAGGGAACCTCGTATCTCAGATAATTCAAATTCATAAGCCATGTGAATAATTCAAAGTTCATATCTCAACATTCTCAACATCATAATCATTCATCAATCCAAATCTCATTTCCAAATTCATTCAAAAACCATATTTCAAAGAAATCCTCATCATCTTTCTTTCCATTCCGTTCACTAACAATTCTCAATCCAAAACATAACTTTTCCTTTGATAAATGAGGTAATCTTAAATCATATAATACTTAAAATTAAACCTTTTAAAATATTTACTTCAAATGAAACTTCTAATTTTATAAAATTTCGACAGCATCTCCTCTAAAACTCAGATTCTGCCACCCTTTTCGGGTCCCATCCAAACATTTCTCAAACATTTTTCTCAACCATTTCCAAATCTCATTCATTTTCCAAAATTCAACCAGTTCCAATATCAAATTGTTTTCAAAGCGAATCAGTGCCAATAATAAATCTCTTTTTAAAATCAAACCAGCTCAGATACTAAATCATTTATAAAGTCATTTATAAAGTCAGACTAACTCAAAATTAAACCGTTTCCAAAATTAATTCAGTTTCATATTCCAAATCATTTCCAAAGCCGATTCGTTTACATTATCAAAAATAGCTTCAAAACCAAGAAGGCCATTTTTCATAATAATCAACTAAATAACCTTTCAAACTAATTTCTTTTTAGCAATCACAAACTACTCAAGCAATCAAGCAATCAGTCATTCAGTCCAGC
The DNA here is from genome assembly GCF_000816755.2 of Arachis ipaensis. Taxonomy (NCBI): domain Eukaryota; kingdom Viridiplantae; phylum Streptophyta; class Magnoliopsida; order Fabales; family Fabaceae; genus Arachis; species Arachis ipaensis. The sequence goes on from NC_029791.2 coordinate 51,922,992, forward strand.
AAACAACCACATTTATAAGACAATTATAATCACAGACATATGTTTCTCACATTAATATCTATTTATAACAACCCTGTAAGATAAAATGAATTCTAAGAAAACCCCTACCTCAAAGAATCAAACCCGCAGCGATTTTAACACAATAAACCCTCTTTAAACCTTATTCTGTAGCAGCTACATCATGATTTGTATTCCAAGCACCCTCTGCTAACGGAGAAGAACGGCAAGCAAAAGTAATAACCGCAAACACTGCAGCTCTAGGTAACAGACAGAATAAACACAATCAAGCAAGGCAAAGAGGAACATTACGTACTAATAAAACATAGTCGAAATGGAGTATTATGGCAAGATAAAGTACAACAGAATTTGTCTTACCAGAAAAGAAACAAGGGAATGGGGAACGGAGAAACTATAGCTTCGATAACATTTCTTTTCAACAATCAGAACAGCGAATAAGGGCACAGCCGAGCAGAAATGGCAAGCCAGTGACGGCAATAGCATTATTCTAAGTGATTAAGGCAGCAGAGACACCAACAATAATAAAAATAATGGAACATAATAGAAGTGGAATAGGGTTCAGGAAAACAAGAAATAGGGTAACCGGTGAAAATCGACTTAATAGACAAAGAAGCTGAAGCAAGGTTAGAGCTTACCAAGCAAACAGGCTTCAGAGACGGTTTTCGGCGGCGGAAGCGGTAGCGTGGAGCTCCGGCGGCGCAGAGGCGCGGTGGCGCAGCTGGTTCCCCCTCCTGCAGCGGGTGTAATGGAACCAGCTTCTTCTCCCCCTTCGAAGCCCCAACGGCGATGCAATGGATCTGACAGTGATGGGATTCTCGGCAGCGGCAAGAGCTTCTGATGGCGACGGCGTCGGTTCATGAACGGCAGCGACGACGGATCACGAACGACGACGGCGATGGCTTCTTCCTCGCGCTCGTGCTCCTCCTCTCCGCCTCGGACTTGATGATGGCGACGTGTGGAAGGCAGCTCCCTCTCTCGCACGGTTTGCTCAACGGCGTCCCCTTCTCTCCTCTTCGTCAGTGGAAGCGGCAGCGGCGGCTTCGCAGTCCACAGCAGCGTCAACAGTAGTGGCCAGACCCACGGCGCCGATACTGTCTTGCTCTGCTTCTCTCTTCTCCCACAGCTCTGATTCTCCCTTTCTTCCCTCAAGCCCTCACCATTTCTTTCTTTCCCTTTCTTTTTTGTTTCTTTCTTTCGTAGGTAAGTTAGGGAAAATAGAATAGATGGCAGCTAGGGTCAGTGGGGTTAGGGTTTAATTTAGTTAAATTTAGAGTTTGGATTTAATTTGGAAATTAGAGTTTAATTTGGGATAAAAATGAAATTAAGAATTTTAGGTAAATTGGAGTTTTTGGATTAATCCGAGAACTAATTAAATCTCTAAAATACTATTTATTATTTCAAAATATTAATTGATTTGAAATCAAATACTCTAATTGAAATTAAAAGATAATATAATTATTTTTTTATTTATAAAAATATTAGTATTAAATTTTAAAATCTCAATTATGTAAAATATTCTTATTATTTTACATTTGCTAAATTTTATAATTTAAATATAGAAAATAATTTGATAATTATAAAATTAGATAAAATCTTAAATTACTTTAAACTCAATTAATCAAAATTTA
>NC_029791.2:51925342-51926074 GCF_000816755.2 Arachis ipaensis
TAAATCAGATAAAATCTTAAATTACTTTAAACTCAATTAATCAAAATTTATTTTAATTATCTTTAATAAAATAATTTCAGGGATTAAAGTACTTAATGATAAATAAATCTAAATTAACTTTTAATAAGATCTTCTAAAATTTCTAGGTCTTACATCACACATGTCATAACATAAGTAAATGAGAAGCATCTAAAAGTCACACCACTTCGACTAACCAAGACTTTTGAGAATAATAATTGAACAACATTGCATCATCACTGTTTTTATTTTAAAATTCGGAGTGGTTGGGGATGGATACGATGACACCATATAGATAAGCTACTGAGAAACTTTTGTTTCTCACCCCTCTCTCCGTACCATCTTCAGGAACGATTCAGTACAAAATAATACACTGCTCAGTTGAGGTGAAAAGACAAGTGCACTAGTGGGAGCAAGCTATCGAGGACGTAGATACAAAACATTAAACGTTTACCTTAAGAAGGAAGAATATGCAATTATTTTAGCCATAGTTATACAAATTAAGAGAGTTAGGATTTTTTGAGTGTCTTATTTTATTTTATTGAGTGATTGCAAATTGTAACTGTGATGTTTCTTGTTATAATTATTTGGGATGAGTAAAACTTGTCATTATTATGCCTTCATAGTTTAGCATGCTCGTTTTTTATGTTAGTATTTTCAGATCCACTTATATTTTTCAACTAGTAATTATTCTAATAAAAATTAGTTATTCAA
>NC_029791.2:51926143-51926483 GCF_000816755.2 Arachis ipaensis
GAGTTTATTGTACATTTTAGGTCTGTTATATATGTGTTTATAGTTTTATTTAATTTTTAAACATTTTTATAATTTAAAATAAATTATTTGGGTTTATAGTTTTCTATACAAATTTATAAGTCACTCTTCAAAGTGTTTACCAGCTATTTCGAAAATAGTGAATATAGTCAAAATACTAATGAAACATGCTGTGATATTATCTTATAAGAGATAGACTTGTGTGAATTTTAAATAAAACTAACAAAAAATAGCTGTTTCCTTTCGTCTCAAATTAACTAACTCTTTTTAGTTGTGCATATTTATTAAAATGATGAGTTAATTTTATTAAAAATCTAAACAA
>NC_029791.2:51926508-51959201 GCF_000816755.2 Arachis ipaensis
AAAATAAAAATAAAAATAATATTTAATTCACAATAAAAAATCAAAATTTTTACATAATTAATTAAAATAGATGATATAGGAAATAATATTTATTTTCTTTTCAATCTTCTTATCTTTTAATTATGTTTTATAGAGAGTTAATTTAAGGAGGATAGAACAAAGGCATATATCAAAGAAGAAAGAAATAGAAAAAAGCAGCCAAATACGGTGGCTATTTACGTTATATGTCTCTATAATTTTACTAAATTTATCATTAAGATTCTATAATTTTTTTTTTTTCATTTGAATTTCAAAACTGCTTTTAATTTTGTAGTTAGATCATTGTCATGTTAAAAATATTAAAATTAATAAAATATTTTTCTCAAAAAGCATATAGTAAAAAATTTAATTAAATTCTTAAATATAGATATCTTCAATTTGCGGATAAATATTTAGTTAACTCTTAACATTTTTTACAATAAAAAAGAATTAATTACAAAATTAACAACAGTGTACGAACTCAATTGAAAGAAAAAAATATAAAAACCTAATTAGAAATTTGGTATACTATAACAACCAACAGAATTATTAAACTTATTTTTTATGGAAAAGTTTAGGAGATCAGCAACTTTGTTAAATTCTGACCAGCATGTAACCAGCAAAGAAAGGTGAGCCATTGGATGAAATCTCACACCAATCTCACACCATGAAAACCATCATTAATGGCTATTTGATGGTTACAAATCACAAAAGTTGCTGACCCCTAACATTCCTCATTTTTTATTACTCATGTTAACCAATATCCATTTACTTTTGATGTCTAGAAGTTTTCCTTTATTTTCCTCATTTTATCTAAAATAATTGTTTAGAATCAATCTCGAAGATAACCTAAAATGGATAGTATATAAGTATATTAGAACCAATGGTCAGACTTTCAGTTCCAGAAGGCACTCGTTTAGCAGCATTGGTAATATTAGACTTGTGCATGTTGTTACTTGGTCTCCACCAATTTTTCATGCTAGTATCTTAAAACAAGCTGGCCTACTACAATTCAATAAACTCCAACCAGGCTTTTCTTTCAGTAAGGAGGCTTTTACTTCAATAAAGAGTACAAAATTCTTTGAAACATAGTCACCGGTAGCTGAGGTGAAAGGGGACATATGCCTTAGAAAGCAACCAAAATGCATGACATGTATGTTAGTTATATTGATTGCAAAACCAGCAAATGAAACAAGCAATAGAATCTCAACCCAACGAGTAGAAATCACAAATCAAACAGAAAATACCAACATCCAGATTTTCTTTTAGATAGTTCATAGATAACTCAACCCAAATTTGAGGAGTAAGACACTACATCATTCAACTCCAGGGACATATAAGTATACTAACAACCCAAAATTTAATTATTCAATTTTCGCATTAATAGGGATTAAAATAGCGTGGACAAACTTTTACTTTAGAGGAGCAAAATCCTAGACTATACATTAGTTTGACCCTAATAGTTAACTGAGATCTCTTGCAACCATGCCCAAATCCTCTTCGAGTTCTCCTTCTCCTAAGCTATTCAAGCTAGCTATCTATTTAACACAGCAAGCTTGTGCAATGCAATATAGTGATATACAACATCTGTCATTGCGGCACAGATATGAATTTCAGTTTCTACAGACAGAAATAGAACAGATGTTGAGGCCTATAATTATTGTGTTCACAAATTTAATATTTGAGAAAGGAATGGGAAAGTTTTCCAAATTTACCTACAAACAGTAACAGATAACAGGATGCAAGAATATGGGGCCTCGAAGGTACTAAGTAGTGAGTACCAAATCTTCCTACAAGACACTGCTGCAAACCAGTGACATCATCCACTACATTCACAATTCATACATTTACCGGAAGAGCCTCGACATTGGTCTTTTAAATACTTTTCCTTCAAGCTTTAATCGTCTATATGCTTCTCTCAAGTGACATGGGCGAATTGGTCCAGATTCCTTCCTCTCTTGCATGACTATTCTAGCTGCCATAAAGTAGTAGTTTTTTATCAATGGGAACTTTTGGAATCAGAATATTGGCCTTCTTAGGACCAAGAACTGCGAGATTTTGACCTTAAAAACATTGTGTCTAGTTTAGAATTAACCATCTCATGCTTGTAAGCTATTAACGGAAACTTCCCATACCTGTTTCAACAACTTCACCAACAAACATTTTCGCAATCCCGGATACTACAATCGTCATCGGCACGGAAATTTTCTGTGTCCCAGTGATGCTTGCTAATAACTGTTTGAATATCATCAAGAGAAGAAAGAAGAGGCAACTTGTAAACAATCTCATCTTACTATAATATAAACTACAGTGCATATTACAATGCAAAAATAGCAATTTGCAAACTACTACACAAATGCATAAGCCCATAAGTATCAATAATGCAGAACCAAGGTGATATGTAACAAAAACCAATCTTGAAGATTAACCAAGGAGAAAATGCAAATAAGGTTTCAAGTGTATAAGTATTGGAAACAAAAATCCAACCAAACTAATACAACCAATTAGAACAATTTAAATTATTGGATAGCACAATAGTTTAAACATTATATTTTTAGCAAATCAATTTGGGAGATGGCACATAGTAGTTGAGGAACCATACTCTTTTCATGTTAGATTTCTGAAACCCAGCCCTGCGGAAAGACTCATATCTGCTCATCTGTTCCTCGGTGAATTGTGACAATATAGCCCTAAAAGCAAAAAAATAATTAACCCCAAAACAAATAGATGCAATGAAAATGGTAACGAACAGCAAGATCCACAAAAATAACCAATAACATACTGCATCTTGGCCATCTTATCAGGATCGCCACTCGAAGGGAACTTTCCGAGCTCAACATCCATGTTCTCCTCCTCCTCTTCCTCCTCCTCTTCTTTGCTCTTCATCCCAGTGCCAGAACCACCAGCTCCAGTGGTGGCGGTGAAGGGACCACTGGATCTAGCATTAGTACTGCCACTGCCACTGCCAATGAGAGGGGTGAATTGGGAAGCACCCTTTTTGGCATTGTCGTCATGAGGGATCTGGAGCTGGTCTTGAGGTTGGGATTGAGAATTATGAGCTGCAATTGAAGAATTAGGGTTTTGCTGTGCGTCCACAGTGGTGTCAGCTGGGGATTCAGGTGGAGAATCCTCTTGCTCCTCGAACGCTGCTTCAAACGGATCCTTTGATTGCTTCATTCTTTCTATATATCAATCAACACATAAATTTCTTCATCAGCCAACAATATTCCCAAATTCCAAGTTCATACAAATAATTATAACTGGTCAAAGAATACTGATTTTTCCTTTCATTTTGCAAACTAACTAAATTAACTGGGAAAAATACTTGTGTGCATAAGCATCACTCAGCAAGGTTTGGAAACCGGACCGGTCATCAAACCACTGATTCACTGGTCCCACCGCTTCAACCATAATTCAACTGAGAAAACCGTTTTATAATAAATAAATTATAAATAAACACCCTAAAACATAATTATAGTCTAATATAAACCTTAAAAGGCCATCTATATTAAAGATACTACATCAACAATAGTGTTATAATCTCATCCAATTAGAAATTCAAAAGTCAAATAACAAAAAAAAAATCCAACAGAAGATAATCATAGTAATAGTAAACATATTTATTGGATATGAATCAAGAATTCATTCCTGGACATCAATGAAGTGCATACCAGCAATCAAAATAAAAAATATGAAGCCTAAATAACCGGAAGAGAGTTTTGTTAAATTCTGAAACCACAAAGCACCACCCTGCACAATACATGACAAGCTTAAATTGTTTAGTAATAGAGTAACACTGTGTCTATGGTGCATGTATCCTCCAAACCCAAATATAAGATACATTTTATGATCAGTATAAATTTTTCAACTATAAACCCATAACTCAGATTATATTTTGCTGTTATCATTCAAACCTCGCTCATCATGTTAAATATATTTCATGATATTATTCAGTCATTCATGGGGCTAGAATCATTGGAAGATTAATGTTGCAAGGTATGAAGTTACATAAAGCAGAACTAAATAGCAAACACAACAAAATTAACAAATTTTCCATTCAACAAATTCAAAATTAGCAAACACACAAAATCAGCAGTAAGCAGCTTAACTAAATCAATAACTAGCAAGCCATTCAACAAATTCAAGTTTCCCATTCAACAAATTGACAAATTAACAAATTAGCAAGCCGAATAATCTCAAGAACAAGTTCAAAAACAGAAAATCACTGTAAAAAAAATTAAAGACAACCGACCAACAACAGCATAACAGAATCAAGAATATCATCAACAATCCTAAACCACAGTAATAACAACAATTGAATAAGAAAAATTAAAACAATAATTACAGTAAAAAAATACCTTCTCTTCTAGAACACAGAGGTGAGGGAGCACGACGGAAGGCTGGACGCGGCAGAACTAGAGAAGAGGTAGCCTGGACCGCCAGAGAACTGGAGCCCAGGAGGGTGGTGCGCGGCGGAACTGGAGCAGAGGAGCAGAGCCAGCGCAGCGGAACAGCAGCTGCGCGACGGAGGAACCACGCAAGACGAGATGCAGTAGGGACGGCGGCTTCGAGTAGTTGAGACGGCGGAGGTGATATGGCAGTGAGGCTAGAGCTGGGAGAACTGGTGAAGGGGATCTGTGAGGGCTAGGTTTCCGTTTTGGTTTGGGGAGAAAGAAGGAGATGGGAGAAGAACTGGAGAGTCGATGAGTGGAGAAAAGGGTTCAAGAACCCCGTTTGGCCTTTTTTTTTTAAGAGTGAAATCAAAGTATTCCCTAAATTTCTACTCGAATTTTAGAGTGATATATAAAATTACGGGCCTGCTACACATACTAGCAAAAAGGCCTTACAAGTTTTACAAGTTCTCAACCCACATTTCATTCACACGCGCACTCATCTCTCTTTGAATGGAACGTAAACTACACGCGCCCCACTCAACGGTTGCTCTTCGCAAAATAGCGCTCCTTAATGGCGCACTCTTCCACTTCTCCAAGCCCTTCGAAGAAAACACAAACCGTCCGTTTTCGAGCAACATTCCAAACTGCAGAGATAGGACTCGTCGCGAAGATTAGAACTCTCCATCAACACAACATAGAACTCTCGATCAACAATCTCTAGAAAAAATGAAGTTATAATACTCAAGGTACGTTATGTTACTATTTTACTCATATTGTATATTTTTCACATTTCGAAAATGAAGAACTAGGTTTTACTGTTCTTCTACGTTCTTCTAGGTCTTACTGTTCTTCTTGTTCTAGGTCTCATTTTACAGTTTTTAATGTTCTACTTGTTCTAGGTTTTACTGTTATTCTTGCTTCTAGGTTATTCTGTTCTTCTTAGTTGTTCTAGGTGTTACTGTTCTTGTTGTTCTAGTTCTTCTGGTAACTGATTTTTGGGAGTATATTGCGTGATTTGGTGGGTGTATATTGAGTATTTTGTTGGGTGTATATAGCATAATTTGTTGGGTGTATATTTCTGAACTGATATATTGTAATATAGTCAACAGTTGCAACTGTTCTAATATTTGCTTGTCTATGGGTGTATATTGATTGACCTTGTAATGTTGTTTGACCTTGTATATTAATGCATGTTTGAGTGATATCTGACTGATATCTATGGGTGTATCTGACTCATATCTATGGGTGTATCTTACTGATATCTATGGGTGTATTTTTCATTTCAGAAAAAATGGCAGGCAGAAACCAAGCTGAAAAAAATGTAAGAACAAATATATGTCTTAGATGAAATCAGTTTTATATAATAGAAATATATCTAACTATAATTTTGCTTTGTTTACAGCAAATCAAAGACCTTAAGTGTGCAACACATTTGTTAAGTGAGAAATTCATAAACATGAGCGAGGAGAAGAAAACAATTATTAGGGATTTGGGATTTGGTGGCCTGATGCACATCCCGCCGCTAAGGGTGCATCACCAAATTGTCAGATAGATTCTAAAGATATTGACACTGATTAATGTAAATGTTTATATAGTCCTGTAACAAATTGAACACATGCTGTAAAAATTTTCCAATTATAATCCAGTTTATTGTAAAATTTCTTTCAATAATTAAACTCTCTCTGCTGTATTCAAAATGTATGAATTACAGGTACTATAATATGAAGGAAAACATCAAACCAAATATACACCCATAACCTGCTATTTTTTACACCTAAAGAAAGTTGAATATACACCAAAAAATCTATCCCCCTGATGTTTTGAGCCTAAAACCCTGAACCCTAAACACTTAAAACCTAAACCTTAACCCCTAACCCGTAAACCCTAAAACCTAAACCGTAAACCCTAAAACCCTAAACCCTAATACCTAAAACCCTTAAACTGTTGTAAAAAAAAACAAACAGTATTTTATAACATAAAAACAAGATTCTGAAGTATATATATGTATATATATGTAAAATGTGAAATACAAGAAAATTCAGAAATACACCCAAAAGAACACTGCTTTTACACCCAAAAGAATGCATCCTCTCGCTCCTTTGTGTGCTTCTCATCCCTGCCCAGAAGTGGTGATCCAGATAGATTGGAATCCATATATGACGGTCTTCATAGAGATCTGCAGAATACACCCAAACACAGACTATAAATACACCCGAAAAAAATTAAATTTACACCTCTGCTGCAGATTTTAAACAAACATTACCTGAAAGCCACTTGTTGTCCACAAGACCAAAATTCAGCAGAAAATCATTCCAATTCCTATCAAATGAGTCTTTAAGCACACCCACGCTTCTCGCACTTCTCTCGTAATGTAATTCCTCACATTCTTTTCAATAAAATTTAACTCGCGATGACCCCCGGCAGCCGCAACAAATGATTGGTAAGTTTTGCTTGGTCTAATACCAGCCTCCTCGTTATTCTCTATTGTACGACGAATGAACATGCTTAGTTCCCTGTCCTGTTTGAGATATTTTAGATTTCCATTTTCCCTCTCTGCTACATGTAATCAATTGATTCTTAATCTCGTTTCCCTTCCTATTTGTGCTCCGAACTCTTGTAGAAAAACCTGCAGCCTTGGCGTAGTTCCTGTAAAATTTTTCAGCATCTTCAAGGGTGGTAAAGGTCATTCCAACCTTCGGAACAAACTGGTCATCAACAACAGAGAGAGGCTGCAGAATACACCATGTCAAAAACTAAAAATACACCCAATCATGTCTGATATAATACACCCGAACCGCAACAACTCAACTAAAATGACAATAAAAGCCATAAATTGTAAATACACAGGTTGCAGAATACACCATGTCAAAAACTAAAAACACACACAATCATGTCTGATATAATATACCCGAACAACAACAACTCAGTTAAAATAACAGAAAAAGCAGTAAACTGTAAATACACCCACACTTCCCGCAAAAATACACCCAAAAAACTTCTGATCTACACCTGATCATCTGCTCTAAATTCCAGATAATTAATCAAAACTAATACATTACATTCAATCCACAGATTTATCTTCATGCATTATTTTGACAGTCAATGTTCACGAATTATTCACCTACACAATGCTATACAAATTACTGCAACAAAATTCATAGTAATCCTATGTAAATCAAACCTCAGAAATTTCGTTAGATTCAAATTCATAATCCACTTCGCCTGGATTCAGCTGACAATCTGAGGTTGAATCATCCATTATCTTCAAAACGAGTTCAAACTTTGATTTCAGAAAACAAAAAATCAAATAGAAAACGAAGCTGGAGTTACAGAGAGAGGAACTAACGTAAATGACGAAGAAGAAACGAGTGAGAAAGGAGGGGAAAAGAACGAACGAAGAAACCAGGGGAAGCTTCGCGAGAAGAAGAACGAGCAAATCTGCAAATAACGAAAACGAAGAAGAAAACAAATCTTTTAAATTTGGTAGTTAGATATACGCGGGATCTCTATATAACGCGTGTATACAACGTAACCCTTGGAGCGCGTTTTAGAATTTTATTTGTTAATAAACTTGTAAACCATACAAGTCATTAGGGCTTGTATGCAGAGCTTTTCTGATAAAATTAATAGTTACTCAAATTTGTTTCTGAAATTGTCTTTCAAGACTCATATTAGTTCCTAAAATAATTTTTGTCTATCCTTACCATTAAAGAGGATTGAAACAACGTAGTTTTATATTTAAGAAAACCCTTTTGAGTCTCCTTCTCCAACCACGCACTATTCTTCTTCAGTCGAGGCTCTAACACCCAACCCAACTCCAACAACTACTCTTATACACGCCACTATTAAGCTACTATAACCGACTCCCTTCTCTCTCATTCTCTCTTCTCCACCGTCCACCATCTCCTCCACCGCTCCAACAACCTCTCTGATTCCTTCATTTGCAAATTCATCATTGCTTTCGGCAATCGTGACGATATCAGGAGCGCTATTCACTGGTTCCGCAAAGCCAAGAGCTTTTCACATGGCCGATGTTTGTTATCCTATAATGCTGTCTTGGATGTTCTTGTAAGAGCCAATTCGATCAATTTGTTAAAGTCTATCTTTGACCAGGTTGTGGAAGAGGGTGTGTTTGAGCTCGACGTGTTCACTTATACCACCATGATTAGGGACTTCTGCAAAATAGATATGGTCCACAGTGCAGACAAGATGTTCGATGAAATACGCTGTGCGTCCAATTCGATTACTTACAACACTTTGATTCACGGATTTCTTAAGAATGGTGATATCATGCAGGAAATGAATTTTTGCATTGTGGGGAAGTCTAAAGAAGCTACCATGCATCTGAAGGAAATGGACGTTGTTTCAGTCCTCTCTAATGGTAAAGATGGAGGAAAATTATTTTATGGACAACTATGAGACCCGGATGACAATCTTCGGGACGAATTTGAGTAATTATTGACTTTAGGGATTATTTTGAGACTCGAGTGCAAGTTCAGAGACCACTTTGATATTTAACTCTTTTTTCTATATACAAATCTCAAAATTGTGTCGTTTCAAGAAAACCGGCTAATTTTCGGTTCAACCCGACTAGCCAGTTCGAAAGTTCTGAAATATTTTTGAAAGGGAAAGTATGAGGAGACAATAGCCTTATTGTACAATACATACAATGGGGTTTAATTGAAATTAAAATTAAATTATGGGTTATTAATTAATTTTAAATTTTTTTAATTTAAAATTTGAAACAAATTAAGGTTTTCATATTGGTGAATTGAGGCTCGGTAACTAGCATCTCATCTTATCTTTCTCTCGCTGGACCCTCTCACCTGCTGGACGCCAGCCATGGCTGTGCATCCACAGCCGACGCCGCCCCCCTCTACGGCAATCTTCGAGCACCCGCCGTCTGATAAACCACTATTTTATGGTTTATCTTGTGCTCAATTGAGTGGTTTTTCTCAAATCTTTGCACACTTATTCATACTAATTGCATGGTTTTACATTTTCCTTCCTAATCTTGTGCTATGATTGAAAATATATTTTCTGGGCCTTTAAATTGCTAATTTTAATCCTCTCTTATTACTATTCAATGCCTTGATATATGTGTTAAGTGATTTCAAGGTTTATAGGGCAAGAATGGCTTAGAGGATGGAAAGGAAGCATGCAAAAGTGGAAGGAATACAAGAAACTGAAGGAACTGCTAAAGCTGTCCAACCTGACCTCTTCGTACTAAATCGACCATAACTTGAGCTACAGAAATTCAAATGAGACGGTTTCAATTGCGTTGAAAAGCTAACATCCGGGGCTTCGCAATGATATATAATTTGCCATAGCTGCCCCAAAGATAGGTGATGCGAACGCGTGGATCACGTGCACGCGTGACCTGGAGAAAATTCAATCCACGCGTACGCATGGACGACGCGTAAGCGTGACTTTGCCGCGTGCTGGACATATCGGGCATTTTCTGGGCTGTTTCTGACCCAATTTTTGGCCCAGAAAATACAGATTAGAGGCTATAAAGTGGTAGAATCAATCCATTCATACACACAACCTCTGATAATTCACAATTTTAGGTTTTAGATGTAGTTTCTAGAGAGAGAGACTCTCTCTTCTCTCTTAGGTTTTAGGATTTAGGATTTCTCTTAGTTTTAGGTTTGTTTCTTCCCAATTCCAGGTTCAATGTTCCTTTAATTTATTTTTCTTCTACTTTTTATTTATTCCATTACTTTAGTTTATCTATTCCTCTTGTGGATTCTCTTATTCATTTTAGCCATGAAATCTCCATGTTATATTTGATTTTCTATTGAATACACTTTGAGGTATTTCAGATTTATGATTGTTTCTTCTATTTATGTTATTGATGCTTTCAATTTAAGCTAGATTTTTTCCCTCTTGCCTTTGGTTGAGTAATTGGTGACACTTGAGTTATCAAACTCCTTTGTTGATTGATAATTGGAATTTGCTGGTTGATTTGGATCCCTCTAAAGCTAGTCTTTCCTTAGGAGTTGACTAGGACTTGAGGAATCCCATTGATTGGTCCACTTGACTTTCCTTTATTTAGTAAGGGTTAACTAAGTGGGAGTAATGAACAATTCTCATCACAATTGATAAGGATAACTGGGATGTGATTTCCAGTTCTCATACCTTGCAAGGGTTTTCATGATAATTAATTTACTTTCTTGCCAATTTATTTCCTTGTATCCTATTTCAAAAACCCAAAAAGATACTTTTTCATAACCAATAATAAATCATACTTCCCTGCAATTCCTTGAGAGATGACCCGAGATTTAAATACTTCGGTTATCAATTTTATTAGGGGTTTGTTACTTATGACAACCAAATTTTTGTATGAAATGATTCTTTGTTAGTTTAGAAACTATACTTACAATGGGATATTATTTGTGAATTTCTTTACCAGCATAAAAGCCGTTCATCAAAATGGCGCCGTTGCCGGGAAATTACAAACGTGTGCCTTATTATTGGTTATTGTAAATATTTGCTTTTTCGTTTCTTTGTTAGTATTTCTAGTTTTAGGAGTTTATTTTCATTAATTTCTATTAGTTTTTATTTATTTTGCTACTATGAATTCTCACCCCCTGGCTTTAAGTTTGGTTTTAATGTTGTTGTAAGGAATGGAAGCTATAATGAGAACAGGCATCAAGGTTGGAAGAATCAAAGACGGGAGGAGCCACAAGGAGTTGATCAACCCTCTTGGCAACAACCACCTCTAATGTGCTATAACCAACAACCATTCTGTGATGCATACCAAGACAATAGTTATGGTGGACTCTTTCGTGGCAAACCACCTCCACCAAATTACTATGGTCAAGAGCCAGTCTAGGGAGCATACAAGGATGATGAATATGGTGGACCCCCTTGTAGTTACCAACAAGCCCCACCATATTCTTATGAACCCTCTCTTCAACATAACTCTGAACCACCATACTCACAAGCCCCTTTCCACTATTCACCTCCATATGACCCTAATCCTTATCCACCACACTAACCACCATATGAACCACACCCAGAACCACCACCTCAATATTCACCATCTCCATATCCTTATCAAGAAGAACCACCTCCGTATTATGAGCCCTTTCTCCCAATAAATGAACCCTCCTATCCACCCCAACCTCCATTGGATAACAACACACTCATTTCTAATATCATTGGTCTCACCTCTACACTCCAAAATCTTATATCCCGTATGAACCAACTCTCTACCTCCAATATTCAACCTTCAAGCTTTAGCACACCACCACCCTCCGTACAAGAATGCCCATATCCATCAATCCAAGAGCAAGATGATCCCAGTTATGCTATTGACATGGAACAAAAGAGAAGTAATCATCTTCGTGAATCCATACTTTATAAGAAGCTAGAGGAGGCCCTAAAGGTGGCGGTAGGAGAGACCCTTGAAGGAAGTTGTCAAGAGGTGGAAGTCAACAAGGAGGAGCTGGATTGTGTATTAGAGCAAGTGGAGAAAGCCGAAATTATCACAGAAGAAGACGTGGTTGAAGAGATAGAGATTAAAGAAGAAGAAGCACAACCTCCCCTACCATTGGTAAGTAATGAAGAAGAGATTGAATTGGAAGAAAGCTACCAAGAGGAAGAGGTTGAAATTGAAGAAGCTTGTAAAGAGGTGGAAGTTGTCAAGGAAGAGCTCAAGAGAATGGAGCTGGAAATCACCATGCCAAAGTTGTTGGAGACCTCTCCCCCAAAGCCATCAACATCCATTCCTTCATTCAAGTGGGTAAATCTTTCATCTCTAAGCTTAATTAGCCCACTTGAATATACTTTGCTTGAGAAGGATGGGCAACTTAGAGCTCTTTGTGGCTATAAGAGCAAGCGGGAGATGGTTGGTGGTAGGAGTTGTCATGCAAGGTTCAATACGGTTGCATACTCAAAGTTGAAGTGCAAGGATTGGTGTAGAGCTTGATTGAATGAGTCTAGGAGGCTGTTTGGATGTCTCAGTGAGAATTTCAATTGCTCACCACCCAAGTGGAAAAATGATGATCAACTTGAAGACGGGTGTAGAATCAAGATTTGGGATCCAAGAATATATGAGGATCAATTTTGGGAGCTCAAAGCTTGTGAAAAACTCCATCAAAGCTTGAAAAATTTACTTGGTAGAGCTTATTGGAAGCCCAAGCATTGGTGGAAGTTTCAAGACGAATTCAAGCACAAGCCTCCATGACAAGGAGCTCACCAAATGTCCAACTTAAGGACTTTAACTAAAAGTGCTAGGTGGGAGACAACCCACCATGGTATGATCGTCTCTTTTTATTCTTAGTTTTATTTTATTTTAATTTTATCAGTGTTAATTCGTAAATTCTGCATCATCATCTGCATTCTGCATTCTGCATATATATAAAAAAGAAGAAGAAAGAAAAGCGTATCCCACGCGTCCGCGTGAACCACGCGCACGCGTCACATGCGACGCTAAACCTTACAGAAAGTTACGCGGGAGCTATGTAGTCGCTTCGCAGATTCCATTCTTCTCCTTTTCTCTCTCCTTTCTCATTCTTTCCTCCTCCTTTCCTACTTTCATCTCCTCCCTCTTCCTTCTCATTTTTTCCCTCATTACATTTACATTCTTTCATTCATTGTATTTTAACTATATGCATATTTTTATTTTCTTTTCTATGTTTATTATTTTTCTATTGGTGTTAAATGTCTTTATTCCACTGTTGCATTTCTCTTGCTTTCTTTTGGTGCTTCGTGACTTGTTTTCATTGTTGGGTAATATTATTTATAGGTCAATGCTAATTTTTTATGATACTTGTATTCCATTTGTATTGACATGCACCTATATTGTCCTTCATTACCCACACTCTCTCCCCTATTATTGCACTTTTTGCACTATTGATATGCCATTTGCTTCTATTGCTTTCTCACTTGCATGTTGTAGCTACCATGTAATTGAGACCCTCATTATTCGGCATAAATCCACCCATATTTTGTTTGTTTTCTATCTTTGCTCCTGGGTTACTTTTCCTTCTGTTCCTCTTCTTTCAGGGTGGCCACCGAGAAGGGAAAGGAGAAGTTTCTAAATAGGGCAAACAACAAGTCCATCTGCATAATCCACTAAAGAAAGAGCATCAGTTAGAGCAACCCGCCCACTTGCGCATCTTAGCATGCACCGAGGACGGTGCGATCTTTAAGTGTGGGGAGGTCAATACCGATCTCTGTGGGTTAGTACCTTCCTGTCTCAACACCAATGTTTAAATTTTTTTTGTAGTTAGTTGTTGCATTTGCATGTTTGATTGCATGTTTGTTACATTTTGTGCATATTTTACCAGCTACTTGGTTGAAGTAATATTTACTTTTTCAAGAAACTTTTTTAGAGTATTTCACTAATTTGAATAAAATTTTTTGTTAAACTTGTTTGAAGAAATTTATTTGGAACATAGTTTAGAGCTCGAACACACAAAACCAGTGAGATTTTGAGCCTATTTGATTGGTTGCATTTTATCAACCAAAATTTTATTTTGGTGTGTGTTGTTCTCTCTAAAATTGTGATCTTTGTCTTGCTTAATTCTATATTTCTATTATTTGATGTATGCATACACTTACATGATTGAGGCCGTATTTCACTAAGCTTACATACCCATATGGCCCTACCTTTCATTATCCATTGCAAACCAATTTTGAGCCTATTTTACCCCTTTTGTTCTTTACTTTATCACATCATTAACTCTAAGCGGAAAATAATAATGTCCTTAGTTTGAATCCTTGGTTAGCTTAGACTAGTGACAGTACTCACGAATTAAGTGTGGAAAAATTGGGTTTGCCAATATTTGGTTTGAGAATTGGGTGTTGTGTATGCCTGAGAAAATATGAACAAGAATGTTAAAGAACATGTTTATGCATTCAATACCTTAATCATATGCATTGAAAAAGAAAAAAAAATTATTAAGAAAAGAAAAATAGAAAAAGAAAAAAAAAGAGAGAAAAAGAAAAGAAAAAGAGTAAACAATAAAAGGGGACAAAATGCCCCAAAGTAAATGGTGAAAGCAATGCATATGAGTTGTACTCGAATTCGGATGCATGAATATGTGGAAAACATAATTAATGGGTAGTTAGGCTTTATATTATGATTACATGGATTGTCCTAAGTTAGGTGAGAAGTTTAGGTTAATTAAGGATTCAGATTTTAGTCCACTTAACCAAATACAATCTTACCTTGACCCTAACCCCATTACAACCCTTAAAAGACCTCTTGATTTGTGTATTTGTGCATTAAACTTTTGTTGATTGGTAGAATAAGAGCAAGCCTTAGAAAGCAAGATTAGTAGAGAATTGAGAGAATCAAACCTCAAACACCTGAGCGATTAGAGTGTATACACTTCCAGTGAGGGTTCGATGCTCGATTCCTTATTCCCGGCTTTCATGAGCTATCTTCTTCTTGCAAGTCTATTTGTACTTCATTTTTATGATTTGAATTAGTGAAATCCAGTTCATATTTGTTCTTGAAAGATTTATTTACTTTTCACCAAGTAGGTAGAAACATCTTAGCATGTAGTTGCATTCATATAGATAGGTTGCATTTCATACATTCTACCATTCCTCTTCACTCCTTTATAGCTTCTCTTGAACTTAGCATGAGGACATGCTAATATTTAAGTGTGGGGAGATTGATAAATCACTATTTTATGGTTTATCTTGTGCTCAATTGAGTGGTTTTTATCAAGTCTTTGTACACTTATTCATACTAATTGCATGGTTTTACATTTTCCTTCCTAATCTTGTGCTATGATTGAAAACATGTTTCCTGGGCCTTTAAATTGCTAATTTTAATCCTCTCTTATTACCATTCGATGCCTTGATATGTGTGTTAAGTGATTTTAAGGTTTATAGGGTAGGAATGGCTTAGAGGATGGAAAGGAAGAATGAAAAAGTGGAAGGAATACAAGAAACTGAAGGAACTGCTAAAGCTGTCCAACCTGACCTCTTCGTACTAAATTGACCATAACTTGAGATACAAAGGTCCAAATGAGGCGGTTTTAGTTGCGTTGGAAAGCTAACATCTGGGGCTTCGCAACGATATATAATTTTCTATAGCTGCCCCGAAGATAGGTGATGCGCACGCGTGACCTGGAGAAAATTCAATCCATGTGTACGCGTGGACGACGCGTACGCGTGACTTTGCCGCATGCTAGACGTATCAGAAATCGCTGGGAGTAATTTCTGGGCTATTTTTGACCTAGTTTTCAGCCCAGAAAACATAGATTAGAGGCTATAAAGTGGGGGAATCGATCCATTCATACACACAACCTCTCATAATTCACAATTTTAGGTTTTGGATGTAGTTTCTAAAGAGAGAGGCTCTCTCCTCTCTCTTAGGCTTTAGGATTTAGGATTTCTCTTAGTTTTAGGTTTGTTTCTTCCCAATTCCAGGTTCAATGTTCCTTTAATTTATTTTTCTTCTACTTTTTATTTATTCCATTACTTTAGTTTATCTATTCCTTTTGTGGATTCTCTTCTTATTCATTTTGGCTATGAATTCTCGATGTTATATTTGATTTTCTATTTAATACACTTTGATGTATTTCAGATTTATGATTGTTTCTTCTATTTATGTTATTGATGCTTTCAATTTAAGCTAGATTTTTTCCCTCTTGCCTTTGGTTGAGTAATTGGTGACACTTGAGTTATCAAACTCCTTTGTTGATTGATAATTGGAATTTGTTGGTTGATTTGGATCCTTCTAAAGCTAGTCTTTCCTTAGGAGTTGACTAGGACTTGAGGAATCCCATTGATTGGTCCACTTAACTTTCCTTTATTTAGTAAGGGTTAACTAAGTGGGAGTAATGAACAATTCTCATCACAATTGATAAGGATAACTGGGATGGGATTTCTAGTTCTCATACCTTGCAAGGGTTTTCATGATAATTAATTTACTTTCTTGCCAATTTATTTCCTTGTTTCCTATTTCAAAAACCAAAAAAGATACTTTTTCATAACCAATAATAAATCATACTTCCCTGCAATTCCTTGAGAGACGACCCGGGGTTTAAATACTTTGGTTATCAATTTTATTAGGGGTTTGTTATTTGTGACAACCAAATTTTTGTACGAAAGGATTCTTTGTTAGTTTAGAAACTATACTTACAACGTGATATTATTTTCTCTATAAAAAAATCAAAATAAAAAATATTCAATAAATAAGTAATTAAATAAGGGGACAAAATTACCCCAATGCTAAGTTAAGTTAATGAAAAGATCAATGCATATGTGATACAAATTAAAAGAAGAGTTGATGCATGAGTATGCAATACAAAAGTAGGAATTTTTGGGTAGATAGGCATGAATTTAGAAGTTAAGTGAAGAACAAGGTTTAGAAAGCATGATTAGAGAAGAGTAGAGTGATTACCCTATACACTTGAGTGATTAGAGTGCATACACACCATCAGTGAGGGTTCAATGCTTGATTCTATGTTTTCTGCTTTTATGAGCGGTCTTCTTACAAGTTTACTTGTCTTTTATTGTATAATTTGAATTAGTGGAATTTGATTTATGTTTGTCTTGAATAACCTATTTATTTTTAACCAAGTAGACAAAATCATCTTAGCATGTAGTTGCATTCAAACATAGGTTGCATTGCATTGCATGAGTCTTACTTTTTCCTACTCATTTATTTTATCTCCTTGAGCTAAGCATGAGGACATGCTAATGTTTAAGTGTGGGAAGGTTGATAAACCATTATTTTATGATTTATCTTGTGCTCATTTGAGTGGTTTTTATCAAGTCCTTACCCACTTATTCATATGATTTGCATGATTTTACAATTCCTTCCTAGTGTTATTCTATGGTTGAAAACTTGCTTCCTAGAATCTTTAATTTGTGTATTTTAATTCTCCTTTATACCATTCGATGCCGTGATCCGT
The DNA here is from genome assembly GCF_000816755.2 of Arachis ipaensis. NCBI lineage: Eukaryota > Viridiplantae > Streptophyta > Magnoliopsida > Fabales > Fabaceae > Arachis > Arachis ipaensis. The sequence continues at coordinate 51,943,808 of NC_029791.2, forward strand.
GTGTTAAGTGTTTCAGGCTTTATAGGGCAGGAATGGCTTAGAGAATGGAGAGGAAGCTTGCAAAAATGGAAGGAACACAAGAAACTAAAGAGATAACCAGCGAGCATTGACGCGCACGCATGGCTCACGCGAGCGCGCGATATGGAGAAATTTGTAGCGACGCGTGCGCGTGCCTGATGCGTACGCGTGGATTGGAGTTTGCACAAAGACGCGTGCGCGTGACTGACGCGTACGCGTGACACGCCAAAACGACCAGCGACGCGCACGCATGACTGACGCGTACACGTGACATGCGCGATCTGCAGAAATGACAGAAAATGCTGGGAGTGATTTCGGGCCGAGTTTTGACCTAGTTTTCGGCCCAGAAACACAGACTAGAGCCAGAGAACATGCAGAGACTCAATACACATTCTCATTAGCATAGTTTCATAGTGTATTGCTTTCGCTTTAGATATTGAAGAGTCATCACCTCCGTTGAAGATACTATTCTAGTTTGTTTTCTTACTCTTTTATTATTCCATATTCTTAATTCTTGTTTAGAGTTACAATTGGATTATTTTTAGAATTTATTAATGCAAATGATTACTTTTACTTTTAATTGAATCGTAGTTATTGTCTATCATGTCTTCCTTTTATTCCTTATTTAATTCTATGCAAGTAATTCTCATGTCAATGGAGTAGATTCCTAACTTGACATGGGGGTTGATTAAAAGGAGACACTTGAGTTAGAATGCTCAAGTGGTTAGTTAAATTAGAAGTTGTTGGCTAATTTTGTATTTACTAACACTAGACCTTCCCAAGGGAGAGCACTAGGATTTGCGAATAAGAGTTAGCTCAATCACTTGACTTTCCTTTATTTAGTAAGGGTTAACTAAGTGAAAATAACAACCTCTTTATACTACACTTGAGAGAATTCCAACAAGGATGGAACTTCCAATTAATCATTCCCCAGTCAAGGCCTTTTATTAGAATATTATAAATCTCTTTTAATTTTCATTGCTTTAATTTACAATTATTTATTTGCCCATTGCCCAAACTCAAAATTACCCAGAAAACTCCTGATTAATAAGATAACACCCTTTTGTCAACTCGTTGGGAGATGGTACGCAAATTGTTTGTTCCCCGCAACGTTGCCAAAAACTTGGTGCGCGTGACGTGGTCTCAACACTTCTTCACAACTCCGCGTAACTAACCAGCAAGTGCACTGGGTCATCCAAGTAATAAACCTTACGTGAGTAAGGGTCGATCCCACGGAGATTGTTGGCTTGAAGCAAGCTATGGTCATCCTTGTAAATCTCAGTCAGGCAGATTCAATTGGTTATGAGGTTTTAATAATTAAAATATAAATAAAACATAAAATAAGATAAAGTTACTTATGTAATTCACTGGTGGGGATTTCAGATAAGCGTATGGAGATGCTTTGTTGCTTCTGAACTTCTGCTTTCCTACTGCCTTCTTCCAACCATGCGTTACCTCCTTCCATGGCAAGCTGTATGATCCTCTCGGATGAAAACAAATCCATATGCGCTGTCACTGCACGGCTAATCATCTGTCGGTTTTCGCTAGCGTCGGAATAGGACCATTGTCCTTTTGCACACTATCACTGCGCCCAACATTCACAAGTTTGAAGCTCGTCACAGTCATCCCTTTCCAGATCCTACTCGGAATACCGCAGACAAGGTTTAGACTTTCCGGATCTCAGGAATGCTGCCAATGGTTCTAGCTTATACTACGAAGGTTCTAATCTCAGATTCAGATGCTCTATTGTCAGGAGAGACAATGTGGATCGTTGATTGTGAATCCAAGAGAATATACTCCAGTTGTCATCCAATGACTATGTTGAACATCATGTAGACCGCTTTGTGGTTGTCAGGCACGCGATCTTGGCTAAGCGAGTAACGAAGATTGGGTGATTGTCACGGGTCACCCCTTCATTCTGACTTAACTGAATTAAGTACAAAAGTATATCTTAGAGAAGAAGTAGGCATGAATTGAAAGGAAAATAGTAGTAATTGCATTAATTCATGAAGAATACCAGAGCTCCACACCTTAATCTATGGGGTGTAGAAACTCCACCGTAGAAAATACATAAGTGAAAAAGGTCTAGGCATGGCCGTGAGGCCAGCCTCCAAACGTGAACATACAAGTTCCAAAGATGATCAAAAGATCGAAAATAATCCAAAGATGATCCAAAATAAATCACTAAAAGTAGTTTTTATACTAAACTAGTAACTAGGGTTTACAGAAAATGAATAACTAAGTGCGGATAGTGCAGAAATCCACTTCCGGAGCCCACTTGGTGTGTGCTTAGGCTGAGCATTGAAGCTTTTTCGTGCTTAGGCTGTTCCTGGAGTTAAACGCCAGCTTTGGTGCCAATTTGGGCATTTAACTCCAATTCTGGTGCCAGTTTGGGCATTTTACGCCAAGATATTTTAGGCTGACTTTGAATGCCAGTTTGGGCCATCAAATCTCAAGCAAAGTATGGACTATTAATATTGCTAGAAAGCCCAGGATGTCTACTTTCCAACGCAATTGAGAGCGCGCCAATTGGGCTTCTGTAGCTCCAAAAAATCCACTTCGAGTGCAAGGAGGTCAGAATCCAACAACATCTGCAGTCCTTTTTTTAGCCGCTGAATCAGATTTTTGCTCAGGTCCCTCAATTTCAGCCAGAAAATACCTGAAATCACAAAAAAAAATACAAAAACTCATAGTAAAGTCTAGAAATGTGATTTTTGAATAAAAACTAATAAAAATATAATAAAAAGTAATTAAAACATACTAAAAACTATGTAAAAAAATGCCAAAAAGGGTATAAATTATCCGCTCATCACAACACCAAACTTAAATTGTTGCTTGTCCCCAAGCAACTAAAAACAAAATAGGATAAAAAGAAGAGAATATACAATGAATTCCAAACTTATCAATGAAGATTAGCTTCAATTAGATGAGCAGGACTTGTAGCATTTTTGCTTCTGAACAGTTTTGGCATCTCACTTTATCCTTTGAAGTTCAGAATCATTGGCATCTATAGGAACTCAGAATTCAGATAGTGTTATTGATTCCCTTAGTTCAGTATGTTGATTCTTGAACACAGCTACTTTATGAGTCTTGGCCGTGACCCTAAGCATTTTGTTTTCCAGTATTACCATCGGATATATAAATGCCACAGACACATAACTGGGTGAACCTTTTCAGATGGTGACTCAGCTTTGCTAGAGTCCCCAGTTAGAGGTATCCAGAGCTCTTAAGCACACTCTTTTTTCTTTGGACCACGACTTTAACCGCTCAGTCTTAAGCTTTTCACTTGACACCTTCACGCCACAAGCACATGGTTAGGGACAGCTTGGTTTAGCCGCTTAGGCCAGGATTTTATTCCTGTGGGCCATCCTATCCATTAATGCTCAAAGTTTTGGATCCTCTTTACCCTTGCCTTTTGATTTAAAGGATTATTGGCTTTTTCTACTTGCTTTTTCTTTTTCTCTCTTTTTTTTCTTTATATTTTTTTTCGTTATTTTTTTCTTTTTTTTTTCACAAGATTTGTATTCTGCTTTTTCTTGCTTCAAGAATCAATTTTATGATTTTTCATATTATCAATAACATTTCTCCTTTTTCATTATTCTTTCAAGAGCCAACAATTTTAACATTCATAAACAACAAATTCAAAAAATATGCACTGTTCAAGCATTCATCCAGAAAACAAAAGGTATTGCCACCACATCAAAATAATTAAACTAATTTCAAGATAGAATTTGAAATCATGTACTTCTTATTCTTTTGCAATTAAAAACATTTTTCATTTAAGAAAGGTGATGGATTCATAGGACATTCATAGCTTTAAGACATAGACACTAGACACTAATGATCATGTAATAAAGACACAAACATAGACAAAACATTAAGCATAATTTTCGAAAAACAGAAAAAATAAGAACAAGGAAATTAAAGAACAGGTCCACCTTAGTAATGGCGGCTAGTTCTTCCTCTTGAAGATCTTATAGAGTGCTTGAGCTCCTCTATGTCTCTTCCTTGCCTTTGTTGCTCCTCCTTCATGGCTCTTTGGTCTTCTCTAATTTCATGGAGGAAGAGGGAATTCTCTTGGTGCTCCATCCTTAGTTGTCCCATGTTGGAACTCAATTCTCCTAAGGAGGTGTTGATTTGCTCCCAATAGTTTTGTGGAGGAAAGTGCATCCCTTGAGGCATCTCAGGAATTTCATGATGAGAAATTTCCTCATGCTCTTATTGAGGTCCATGAGTGGGCTCTCTTGTTTGCTCCATCCTTTTCTTAGTGATGGGCTTGTCCTCTTCAATGAGGATGTCTTCCTCTATGACAATTCCAGCTGAATTGCACAGGCGACAAATGAGATGAGGGAAGGCTAACCTTGCCAAAGTGGAAGACTTGTCTGCCACCTTGTAGAGTTCTAAGGATAAGATCTCATGAACTTCTACTTCCTCTCCATTCATGATACTATGGATCATGATAGCCCGGTCTACAGTAACTTCAGACCGGTTGCTAGTAGGAATGATAGAGCGTTGGATGAACTCCAACCATCCCCTAGCCACAGGTTTGAGGTCAAGCCTTCTTAGTTGAACCGACCTGCCTCTTGAATCTCTCTTCCATTGAGCGTCTTCCACACAAATGTCCCTAAGGACTTGGTCCAACCTTTGATCAAAGTTGACCCTTCTAGTGAAAGGGTGAGGATCTCCTTGCATCATTGGCAAGTTGAATGCTAACCTCACATTTTCCGGACTAAAATCCAAGTATTTCCTCCGAACCATTGTGAGCCAATTCTTTGGGTTCGGGTTTACACTTTGGTCATGGTTCTTAGTGATCCATGCATTGGCATTGAACTCTTGAACCATTAAGATCCTGACTTGTTGAATGGGGTTGGTGAGGATTTCCCAACCTCTTCTTCTAACTTCATGTCAGATCTCCAAATATTCACTCTTTTTGAGCTTGAAGGGGACCTCGGGGATCACCTTTTTCTTGGCCACAACTTCATAGAAGTGGTCTTGATGGACCTTTGAGATGAATCTCTCCATCTCCCATGACTCGGAGGTGGAAGCAATTGTCTTCCCTTTCCTCGTTCTAGAGGTTTCTCCGGCCTTAGGTGCCATTAATGGTTATGGAAAAACAAAAAGTTTTAGCTTTTCCCACACCAAACTTAGAATGGTTACTCGTCCTCGAGCAAAAAAGAAGAAAGAAAGGAGTAGAAGAAGAAGAAATGGAGGAGATGGAGGGGGGTGTGAATTCAGCCAAGGGGGTAGTAGTGTGTATCTTGTGTAAAGATGAAGGTGGTAACGAGAGGTATTTATAGGGTAAGGTAGAGAGTGTAGCCGTGTATGAGGGGTTGGGTTTGGGAGGAAAATGGTTTGAATTTGAATGGTGAGGTAGGTGGGGTTTAAGGATGGATGGATGTGAGTGGTAAAGAGGTTGTGGGGAAGAGGGTAGGATTTGATAGGTGAAGGGTGTTTAGGGAAGAGTGTTATGGAAAGGTGTGAAGAGGAGAGAAGAAGAAGTGGGGTAGTGGTGCACGAATTGTAAATCACACTTTTTATAACTCGTACCACTAACCAGCAAGTGCACTGGGTCGTCTAAGTAATACCTTACGTGAGTAAAGGTCGAATCCTACGGAGATTGTTGGCTTGAAGCAATCTATTGTTATCTTGTAATTCTTAGTCAGGATATCGATTATAATTATCAGTTTGGATTGCGAAAAATAAAAGAGCATGAATTAAATACTTGTTATGCAGTAATGGAGAATATGTTGGGGTTTTGGAGATGCTTTGTCTTCTGAATCTCTGCTTTCCCCCTGTCTTCTTCTTCACGCATACAAGGCTCCTCCTATGGCAAGCTGTGTGTTGGTGGATCACCGTTGTCAATGGCTACCATCCGTCCTCTCAGTGAAAATGGTCTAAGTGCGCTGTCACCGCACGACTAATCATCTGTCGATTCTCACTCATGCCGGAATAGGATCCATTGATCCTTTTGCGTCTGTCACTACGCCCAACCCTTGTGAGTTTGAAGCTCATCACAGTCATTCAATCCCTGAAGAGTACAAAGTTTAGATCTAAAAATGTCATGAGGTACAAAATAAATCTCTAAAAGTTGTTTAAATACTAAACTAGTAACCTAGGTTTACAGAAAATGAGTAAACTAAGATAGATAGTGCAGAAATCCACTTCTGGGGCCCACTTGGTGTGTGCTGGGACTGAGACTTGAGCTTTACACGTGCTTAGGCTGTTTCCAGAGTTAAACGCCAGGTTGTAACCTGTTTCTGGCGTTTAACTCCAACTTGTAACCTGTTTCTGGCGTTTAACGCGAGAATGCAACATGGAACTGGCATTGAATGCCAGTTTACGTCATTTATCCTTGAGAAAAGTATGGACTATTATATATTGCTGGAAAGCCCTGGATGTCTAATTTCCAACGCAATTGAGAGCGTGCCATTTGGGCTTCTATAGCTTTAGAAAATCTATTTCGAGTGCAGGAAGGTCAGAATCCAACAACATCTGCAGTCCTTTTTCTGCCTGAATCAGATTTTTGCTCAGCTCCCTCAATTTCAGCCAAAAAATACCTGAAATCACAGAAAAGCACACAAACTCATAGTAAAGTCCAGAAATATGAATTTTGCCTAGAAACTAATAAAAATATACTAAAAACTAACTAAAACATGCTAAAAACTACATGAAATTACCCCCCAAAAAGCGTATAAAATATCCGCTCATCACAACACCAAACTTAAACTGTTGCTTGTCCCCAAGCAACTAGACAAATAAAATAGGATAAAAATAAATCGAGAAGCAATAATATCTCAGAGTTTTAAGTGAAGCTCATATTCTAATTAGATGAGCGGGACTAGTAGCTTTTTGCTTCTGAACAGTTTTTGCATCTCACTTTATCCTTTGAAATTCAGAATGATTGGCGTCCATAGGAACTCAAAATTCAGATAGTATTATCGATTCTCCTAGTTTAGTATGTTGATTCTTGAACACAGCTACTTTATGAGTCTTGGCCGTGGCCCTAAGCACTTTGTTTTCCAGTATTACCACCGGATACATAAATGCCACAGATACACAACTGGGTGAACCTTTTCAGATTGTGACTAAGCTTTGCTAAAGTCCCCAATTAGAGGTGTCCAGGGTTCTTAAGCACACTCTTTTTTTGCTTTGGACCTCGACTTTAACCACTCAGTCTCAAGTTTTCACTTGACACCTTCATGCCACAAGCACATGGTTAGGGACAGCTTAGTTTAGCCGCTTAGGCCAGGATTTTATTCCTTTTAGACCCTCCAATCCATTAATGCTCAAAGCCTTGGATCCTTTTTACCCTTGCCTTTTGGTTTTAAGGGCTACTGGCTTTTTCTACTGCTCCTTCTTCTTCTTCTTCTTTTTTTTGCTGCTTTTTCTTGCTTCAAGAATCAATTTCATGATTTTTCAGATCATCATTAACATTTCTCTTGTTCATCATTCTTTCAGGAACCAATAATTTTAACATTCATAAAATTCAATATAAAAAACATGCACTATTCAGGCATTCATTCAGAAGACAAAACGCATTGCCACCACATATAGATAATTAGAATTTTCCTTATTAAGAACTCAAAAAAATATTGCCTCCTTATTCTAAAAATCTGTTATTTTATTCATGTTTGATGATAATGAGAAAAATAAATTATAGCTTAGTTGGAGATAAAATCAAAATAGAGATACTAATTACTACTACTCATATATAACTTCTAAGGTAAATTTCTAATAAGAACAATTATCACGGAGTTAAGGCTAAGATTAGAACTCAACAACCTTGAATTTGGGAGGTGGATGCCTCTTTAGTCTGTGGAGTGCTTGGTCCTTCAAGAGATAGATTCTGGCGCTTCAGTTCCTTCAGTTCACGCCCTTGCTCTTCTTGTTCTCTAAGCAGTTTGCAGAGCATGCTGTTTTGATTTTGCTGTTCTTCCTTCAGTTGATCCACAGCTTCTTCCAACTTGGTGACAGATGCTTCTAGGCGCTCCCAGTATTCAATTTGAGGGATTTCCGGGAGGAACTCCTGTGCTCTCCTCTTGATGGGTTCATCCTGCACTTGTTGTCCTTCCATAGACTTTTTGGTGATTGGTAGCTCAACTGGGATGTACTCATCTACTCCCATTTTTATCCCAGCATCTTTACATAACAGAAAGACCAAGCATGGATAAGCCAATTTGGCATCTTTGGAGTTCTTATTTGCAATCTTGTAAAGCTCACAAGCAATCAGCTGATGAACTTCCACTTCTTTTTCCAGCATAATGCAATGAATCATCACGGCTCTTCTGATGGTGACCTCAGAGCGGTTGCTAGTGGGCAATATAGAGCGCCCAATGAAGTCTAGCCAGCCTCTGGCGACTAGTTTGAGATCTCCTCTTTTGAGTTTGTTCGGGGGACCCTTTGTGTTGGTTGTCCATTTAGCTCCAGGGAGACATATGTCCTCTAGGATCTTGTCCAAGTTCAGGTTTGATCTCATCATTCTCCTATTAAAGGAGTCTGGGTCATCTTGCAGTTGAGGCAGCTTGAAGATCTCCCTTATTTTGTTAGGGTGGGTGTGAACAATCTTCCCTCTGACCAGAGTTCTATAGTCATAGAATGCGGTTCCCGCTATTCTCTGCCTGTCCGTCTGCCACAGATTTGCGTAGAATTCCTGAACCATGTTTCTTCCCACCTTTGTTTCAGGATTATCTAGGACTTTCCAGCTCCTGTTTCGAATTTGTTCTTAGATCTCCGGATATTCGTCTTCTTTCAGATTGAATTTAACTTCTGGGATCACTGACCTTAGACCCATTATTTTGTAGTAATGGTCTAAATGTTCTTTGGTTAAGAACTTCCCTTGATTCCAAAGTGGTTTTGGAATATTCTCTTTCTTGCCTCTTGAGTTGGTTTGTTTTCCCTTAGGAGCCATGATCTTAGTGGGTATTGGCTTAGTGATCATGGATAAACACACCAAACTTAGAGGTTTGCTTGTCCTCAAGCAAAAGAAAAGAAAGGAGAGGGATATGAGGAGAGCCAAGTCCGAATTGTGGAGGTGAGGGGGTGGCCAAACTAGGATTTAAAGGGAAGGGGGTGGGTTTTCGAAAATTTTGAAGAAGATATGATAAAAGATGTGATTTGTAAAAGATAAGTATGATAGGAAAATGATGCACTTTAAAATTTAAAAGATATGAATAATATGGAAGATATTTGAAAAAGATAACTTTGTTTTGAAAAATATGTTGTGAAGATTTGAAAAAGATATTGATGAGTTGAAAAGATTGTAGAAGGAAAAGAGATAGATTTGTTTTGAAAAGGATTTGAAAATAATTTGAAGAGGATAATAATAAAAAGGGTTTATGAATTAAGATACATTTGATATCTTTTGAAAAAGGATTTGAAAAATTAGGATTTGTAACATGTTTGTGCAAGAAATCATGAATTGAAACATAAAAAATGGAAAAAATTTGAATTGAAAACGAATATTGCCTACTCCCCACAATCCTGGCGTTAAACGCCCAACTGCTGCATGTTTTAGGCGTTTAACGCCCAATTGGTGCTTGGTCTGGGCGTTTAACGCCCAGCTGTTGCTTCTAGCTGGCGTTAAATGCCAGAAACTCCTTTGTCACTGGGCATTTTTCTGAACGCCCAGGATGCTGTAAATCTGGCGTTAAACACCCAGAAGCTGCTTCTTTCTGGCGTTTAACGCCCAGATGGCTATCTCTATTGGCGTTAAACGCCCAGTAGATGCTCCTTTTGGGCATTTAACGCCCAATTGTGCCTCTTACTGGCGTTTTCTTGCCAGTGAGCTCCTTTTTCCTGTTTTGTGCTCTGAATCCTTTTGCAGCCCTGTGAACTTATGAAATTGATTCTTTACCTTGTTAATATTGAACTTATATGCTTTAAAAATAAAAAAATAAAATAACAGAAAGAGTTTTGCTAATGGCTGGGTTGCCTCCCAGCAAGTTCTTCTTTATTGTCTTTAGCTGGACCTAGCTGAGCTTTTTAATCTAGCCTCAACCTTGAGCATTCTTGCTCAACATTGCCTTCAAGATAATGTTTGATTCTCTGTCCATTAACAATGAACTTCTTATTAGAATCAATGTCTTAAAGCTCCACATAGCCATATGGTGACACACTTGTAATCACATATGGTGCCCTCCACCGTAATTTCAGTTTTCCGGGGAATAACCTGAGCCTAGAGTTAAACAGCAGAACCTTCTGTTCTGGTTCAAAGACTCTAGATGACAGCTTTCTGTCATGCCACCTTTTTGCTTTCTTTTTGTAAAGCTTGGCATTTTTGAAAGCAGTGAGTCTAAATTCCTCTAGCTCATTCAGCTGGAGCAATCTTTTTTCTCCAGCTAATTTGGCATCAAAGTTTAGGAATCTGGTTGTCCAGTAGGCTTTGTATTCCAGTTCCACAGGCAGATGACAGGCCTTGCCATACACAAGCTGGTATGGAGAGGTCCCTATAGGAGTCTTGAATGCTGTTCTGTAAGCCCACAGAGCATCATCCAAGCTTCTTGCCCAATCCTTTCTACGGGTACTTACAGTCCGTTCCAGGATTCTTTTTAGTTCTCTGTTAGAGACTTCAGCTTGCCTATTTGTCTGTGGATGATATGGAGTTGTCACTTTGTGGCTAATTCCATATCGGACCATGGCAGAGTAAAGCTGTTTGTTGCAGAAGTGAGTGCCCCCATCACTGATTAGTACTCTAGGGACCCCAAACCTGCTGAAGATATGTTTCTGGAGGAACTTCAGCACTGTCTTAGTATCATTAGTGGGTGTGGCAATGGCCTCTACCCATTTAGATACATAATCGACTGCAACCAGAATATAAGTGTTTGAGTATGATGGTGGGAAAGGCCCCATGAAGTCAATACCCCATACATCAAACAACTCTATCTCCAAGATTCTTTGTTGAGGCATGGCATAACCATGAGGCAGATTACCAGCTCTCTGGCAACTATCACAGTTACGTACAAACTCTCGGGAATCTCTATAGAGGGTAGGCCAGTAGAAGCCACATTGGAGGACCTTGGTGGCTGTTCGCTCACCTCCAAAATGTCCTCCATATTGTGACCCATGGCAATGCCATAAGATCTTTTGTGCTTCTTCCGTCTGCACACCTCTTAAAGAGATAGGGTTCATCCCACAAGTAATACTTTGCATCAGTAATTAATTTTTTCTTTTGTTGTCTGCTGTACTCCTTGGGTATGAACCTTGCAGCTTTATAGTTTGCAATGTCTGCAAACCATGGTGTTTCCTGAATGGCAAACAAATGCTCATCCGGAAAGGTTTCAGAGATTTCAATAGAGGGAAAGGACGCCCCTTCTATTGGCTCTATCCGGGACAGATGATCAGCCACTTGGTTTTCTGTCCCTTTTCTGTCTCTTATTTCTATATCAAACTCTTGCAGAAGCAACACCCATCTTATGAGCCTGGGTTTTGAATCCTGCTTTGCAAGTAGATATTTAAGAGCAGCATGGTTAGTGTATACAATCACTTTTGATCCTACTAAGTATGATCTAAACTTGTCAATGGCATAAACCACTGCAAGCAATTCCTTTTCTGTGGTTGTGAAATTTTTCTGGGCATTATTTAAAACACGGCTAGCATAATAAATGACATGCAGGAGCTTGTCGTGCCTCTGCCCCAATACTGCACCAATGGCTTGGTCACTGGCATCACACATTAATTTGAATGGTAATGTCCAGTCTGGTGCGGAAATAAGTGGTGCTGTGACCAGCTTAGCTTTCAGGGTTTCAAATACCTGCAGACACTCTGTGTCAAACACAAATGGCGTGTCAGCAGCTAGCAGATTGCTCAGAGGTTTTGCGATTTTTGAAAAATTATTTATAAACCTCCTATAGAATCCTGCATGCCCCAGAAAGCTTCTGATTGCCTTAAAATTGGCAGGTGGTGGTAATTTTTCAATTATTTCCACTTTAGCTTGATCCACCTCTATTCCCTTGTTTGAAATTTTATGTCCAAGGACAATCCCTTCAGTCACCATAAAGTGACATTTTTCCCAGTTCAAAACCAGGTTAGTCTCTTGGCATCTTTTCAGAACTAGTGTCAGGTGATCAAGACAGGAGTTGAATGAGTCTCCATATACTGAGAAGTCATCCATGAAGACTTCCAAAAGTTTTTCCACCATATCAGAGAAAATAGAGAGCATGCATCTTTGAAAGGTTGCAGGTGCATTACACAGCCCAAATGGCATCCTTCTGTAGGCAAATACTCCAGATGGACATGTAAATGCAGTTTTCTCTTGATCCTGGGGATCTACTGCAATTTGGTTGTAACCTGAATAGCCATCCAAAAGCAGTAAAAATCATGACCTGCTAGTCTCTCTAGCATCTGGTCTATGAATGGTAAAGGAAAATGATCCTTTCTGGTGGCTGTATTGAGCCTTCTGTAGTCAATACACATGCGCCACCCTGTAACTGTTCTTGTAGGAACCAGTTCATTTTTTTCATTATGAACCACGGTCATGCCTCCCTTTTTGGGGACAACTTGAACAGGGCTCACCCAGGGGCTATCAGAAATAGGATAAATAATTCCAGCCTCCAGTAACTTGGTGACCTCTTTCTGCACTACTTCCTTCATGGCTGGATTTAACCGCCTCTGTGGTTGAACCACTGGCTTAGCATCATCCTCCAATAGGATCTTGTGCATGCATCTAGATGGGCTTATGCCCTTAAGGTCACTTATGGACCACCCAAGAGCTGTCTTGTGTGTCCTTAGCACTTGAAGTAGTGCTTCCTCTTCCTGTGAATTCAAAGCAGAGCTTATGATCAATGGAAAAGTGTCACCTTCTCCCAGAAATACATATTTCAGGGATGGTGGTAATGGTTTGAGCTCTGGTTTAGGAGGTTTTTCCTCTTCCTGAGGGATTTCCAGAGGCTCTTTCAATTCCTCTGAATCCTCCAGATCAGGCTGAACATCTTTAAAGATGTCTTCCAGCTCTGATTCGAGACTCGCAGTCATGTTGATCTCCTCTACTAAAGAGTCAATAAGATCAACTTTCATGCAGTCTTTTGGTGTGTCTGGATGCTGCATGGCTTTGACAGCATTCAACTTAAACTCATCCTCATTGACTCTCAGGGTTACTTCCCCCTTTTGGACATCAATGAGAGTTCGTCCAGTTGCTAGGAAAGGTCTTCCTAGAATGAGAGTAGCACTCTTGTGCTCCTCCATTTCTAGCACTACAAAGTCAGTGGGGAAGGCGAATGGCCCAACCCTGACAATCATGTCTTCAATCACGCCTGATGGGTATTTAATGGAGCCATCAGCAAGTTGGAGACATATCCAAGTTGGTTTGACTTCTTCAGTTAAACCAAGCTTTCTAATAGTGGATGCAGGTATTAGATTGATACTTGCCCCAAGATCACATAAAGCTGTCTTGGTGCAATTTGTAACGACCCAACTCCCAGTATGCCATGGTCATACAAGAAGCTAAGTGTTACTAACTTATCCTTCCTAATTATTATTTATTATTTAATATATGAGCCTGTTCCTTGTTAGAGCGATGCCAATTTTACGAGTAACTTTTTTTTTGTTTGCGGATGTTCAGGTAAAACAAACAAGCATACACTGAGAGTAATAGAAAAGCGGCATAAAGAAACATAGAAATACAGCTGATAATATACATCATGTACACTATAACAAAACATGTAGCGTTTACACAAGATCAAGTCAGTTTACATCCTCGTCATCCTACGTAGCTAATATTTACACGACACTCCCAGGGCCTGGCCCATACAAAAAGCCACTAAGCTGGCGCCCAAGCTAGCCTAACCACTATATAGCTCCTAGCTCTCGGGTGTACTAACACAAGTGAGAGACTAACTATCAGATAATGTCAGACTAGAGTGTCATCAAAAGAATGCTCCTTCTGCAGTCAAACTATATCTACACGTGGCCATTCAGAGAATCGCCGTGAGGCTCGTCCATCTCCTCATCCTGCTCTATCTCTATCTCAGGATCCTCCTCCTCCTCGTTTGCAGCTACAGCTATACCCTCAGATCCACCAAAAACACTACTGTCACTATGTACAAAACCATTCGCGAGCACAGGTCCGTTCGCATTTATAGGAGCCACTCCACCGTCCGGTAGTGCCGGCTCATCAGGCTGTGGCAAGTCGGGGATCGGCTCAGGGGGAAAATCCCACTCTGGTGGTATCACAGGTACGTAGTCACCAGCTAACTCAGGCTCATTAGGAATGATAGGCTCAGGTACCACCTCATTCAAAGGTTGAGCTGGTATAGGGTGCTCAGGATCATCAGGAAAAGGATGTCTAGGTGCGTCAGGATGTAACCAGGATAAGGGAAAGTCGTAAGGAGCATCAGGGTCAAAATGTGGGCTAGATAGAGGATGTTGAAAAGCTCGATTAGGTAACGCATATCATCTAATACGAGGCTCCAATCCCATGATGAAGTAACTGTGATGTACCGGATCCTCGTAGACGTAAGGGTCCTCGAACTCATAGAAGATCACGCCCGTCTCCATCTGAGGGGGAGGAAGGGAGAGAAGGGGTAAGAACTGGGGAGTTCTTAGTAGGGTCGGGGTTGTTAGTTACGTTCATTTATTCGTTTCGATTAGCAGATGGATAATAGAATACAGTAATGTAGTAAACAGAGGTTAAAAAAAATAGATAGAAAAACAAAGAACAGAACACAAGTAGAAGAATACAAGAAGATAAAGCACAGACATAGCACTCGAACAAACAAACATAAAGAAATAGATCACACACAAAAATAATGCAACAGAGAATGATGCGCAGACAAGAATGATGCATGTCTAGCCCTAGTACAGGCCATGAGCTCATGTGTCGGTTGGCTGCCCGCAATCCCGACATTTATCCGGTCACGAGTAATCCCAATTTTTCGAATACGATTTTCCGTTCCTAAATAAATGCGCATATAATAATAGCCGCTCATTTGAGACAGCCTCTACTTACTGCAGGAAAATATATATATACTCTGCTCTGCTCTGGGGAAGCGAAAAATAGCTGTAGGTGACTTAGTTTCCCTACAGAAGCTCTGGGTTGCATTAAGCAACTAATATATATTAAATATAACTCTGGGTTGCATCAAGCAACTAATATATATATATATATAGCTCTGGGTTGCATCAAGCAACTAATATATATAAATATCTCTTTATTATATTACTCTTCTCTTTATATCTCTTTACTCTGTTCTGGTTTCTCTTTTCTCTGTATCTCTTTACTCTGTTTTAATTACTCTGTTCTGTGTATCTCTTTTCTCTTTTCTGATTATTCTTTTCATCTGTATCTATATTACTCTTTTTCTCCTTATCTCTTTACTTTACTCTGGTTACTCTGTTTTCTGTGTTTCTATATTCTGCTCTGATTTCTCTGTTTAACGTATGT